>NC_135504.1:36819919-37087419 GCF_052857255.1 Amblyomma americanum
CGTTCCTCGGCCCGAGAGACAGCTACTGCCAGCGGCCGCATCCGCCACGATACTGTGATGCTGCGGCCCTCAGATGTGCAGCGAGACGTCATCAGAACCAAGAAAAAACTCGGAGAACTCGCGTCAACTCCAGCAACGAAGCGGAAGTCGGACTGTTTTCGCGATGACAGCAGCGCGGCGGACCGTCCGCTTGATGAGGCGTGCTTCACGATCGTTAGCCTGGCGTCGCTAAACGATCTGCTAAGGCTCGCTAAGTGCAGTACGTGCGGTGGTGATATTAGCGTCGAAAAAGGTGAGCGGGAATATGGGCTCGCCGTTAAACTTGTTCTCAAGTGCGTGAACTGCGGGGACACTTCCTCTTCTTGGAGCTCACCGCGGGCCTGTGCCGATAGGAAGGTGAACCCCTTCGTAGTGAATGTGCTTGCTGCCCGTGCAATGCAGAGCACTGGAAACCAGCAAACGGCCCTGAACGATATTTTTTCAACAATGAATATTTCTCATCGCGGCCTTCATACGAAAACATGGCAAGATTACATAAAAAAAAAAGTTGACGCCCGCTGCAACTCGAGCAGCCCAAGAAATGACCGCTGACTGTGCGCGATCGGTTCGAGAGCTTTACAGTGAATTGCGGTTCGGAAACCCCGGCAACATCGCTGTTTCTTATGACGGCACATGGATGACACGGGGCCACACATCTCACATAGGTGTGGGCACAGTCATAGAACTGTTCACCGGACTTGTGCTCGACTATGTTGTGCTCTGCAATTTTTGTGCCGGCTGCGAACGAGGCCCGAAACCTGATGAGCCATCCTACCAAGCCTGGAGGGCTGACCACCTCTGCCAAAAAAACACAGAAAAAAAAGCGGGGGAAATGGAGGTCGAAGCAGCCCTTATACTTTTCGAGAGGTCTCTCAAAAAGAATGGCCTTCGCTACACCACTATGCTGTCAGATGGCGACAGCCGTGCTTTCCTTGCACTGCAAGAAACAGATGTATATGGCTACGTCAAAGTGGAAAAGGAGGACTGCATAAATCACGTCAAGAAGCGCATGGGGACAGCCCTGCGAAATTTGATTGCCAAGCAGAAAGGGACAGAAAACCTTGGAGGCAAGGGTAAACTAACCGGAAGCATGATCACCAAGTTGAGCTCCTATTATGCTTGGGCACTCAAGTCTCATAAAGGGGACGTGGACTCAATGCACAAAGCTGTGATGGCGACATACCGTCATATTACCTCTAATGATGAGACGTCAGATCACAGTTTGTGCCCATCAGGGCCAAACTCCTGGTGCCAGCACAATGCGGCGGCATCGCGAGGGGAGCCTGCACCAAAGCACCGCCACAACCTTCCACCTCATGTGTGCAAGGCATTGCTTCCCATTTACGAGCGGTTATCAGAAAGGAAGCTCCTTGAGCGCTGCCACAGGGGCAAGACGCAGAATAGCAACGAGAGTCTGCACTCTCTGATATGGGCCCTGGCACCCAAGGAGCGCCACGCATCTTTGTACACTGTACAAGCTGCCGTGGCCGAGGCAGTAATGCGCTTCAATGCAGGCAGCGAGAGAACATCTAAAATAATTTTGAGAGAACTTGGTCTCAATACTAGTGCAAAAGCCAGTAAAAGGATGACGGAAAAAGATGAGCGTCGGGAACACAAGTCTGCCCGGAAACATGCTGCGGCTGAAAATGTCCAAGGTGCTTTCAAGAAGCGGCACTTGGACAATGGAAAGCAAAGGGACTACATCCCTGGGGGCTTCTAGCCATTCTGTGTTGTAAATATGTGTGTTGCACTTGTAAATATTGGTTAAATTGTTCTCTGTTTGTTTTTTGCACTTTTCTCAAAACATAATTTGTTGACTACTAACAGTTTTGCGGCCTCGATATCTTTGCACCCGAAGCATGTAGAGCCGAAATTCTTTTTGCAATAGGAAGCTGAATGTATGCTCTGTGAAGTGTTGAGAGCAGATTTTTTGTTTTTGGGTTCAAAATTTAATTATTTTGATTAGTTTACTTCCACCTGACGCACACACTTTGTATACTGAAATTCATAATGCTGTAAAATGAGTAATAATTAACATATCAAAAAACTGCTCCCAACACTTCATTCTTTACTCTTCTAGCTATGTAGCTATTCCTTAAAATTCAGTTTTTACCAACTCATTGTTTTACCATTTAGGCCTCAAACAATGGAAGTTGATTATTAATTATCTTGAAAACTAACTGGCCTACAAGAAAACCAATGGCATATTTGAGATCAGCATTAAAAAATTTGTCAGGCTGTACATTTTTATTAAAATTGGCCAAAAAACAACACAAACAGCCTCAGAACCAGTGTCCCCCCTTAAGATGAATAAAATAAACGCGCAAGTTTTTTTTTTTTTAGCTCATGCCTTGCACGCTGCAGATGTCCCTCTTCTAAAATTGAAGGTGGCTGTTTTAACTCAGCATCAGGTAATGCTTTCCTGTTATCCTCACTCAAAGAATGGCGCTTATTCGATAGCCAGATCTCCATAACGACTGAATAATCCCTCTGCATGAGCAAAGTTGATTGTGATAGACAAATATTTTAAAGCAATGGAAGAGAGTTCAAGTTCAGGTCACTCCATCCATTCCATTCGAGCCAAAAAAGATGGGATGTTAAAATTGCACTTTGTACGTCTTGCTTAGAAGCAAACTGTTTGATGTCTCGGTCATTGGATTTCAGTTCTCAAGAAGTCCTGGCACGCTTGCATACGCCAACATTTTTTCTGGTAGAAATGTGTCCTGCTGTGGGTCCTCTTTCAGCATTGGTTGATCCAAATGGTTTGGGATTTCCTTACAATCGAAATATTTCTTATAAAATTTTCCTGAAGTCTCATCCCCCTCGTGTTACATTCATGCAGATAAGATAAATTAGTAATTTTCCTTCTGATGTCCATAACAATTGTATAAAAAAATGCAAACTCAGAATTCCACGAATAATGGTTAAATCCATTATTTTTCATGCAATCGCAGAATCTCTGGAAGCTATGTGCCTTAGCCATGCTGCACGTCATTTCTCATCCATGAGAACAGAATGGCGGTGCTTTCAGTGGCCGCCAATTCTTCGGCTGTTCCAGCCATCTGATCATATCAGTTCATCCGAGTTGGTTAGAATTGGGACTGACATTTTTATTGTGTACGAGATTGTTGCTGTTGGTGACGGAAACTTGCCTGCTGCTGGCATTGGCACAATATTTGTTCTGTAGTTTGTTGCTGAATGCCTTCTGGGGTAATGGCTCCCATCTTCCTGCAGTCGGAACTCCAGGCGGACATCAAGCGGCGAGCAGTTGCGGCCGCAGCGGCTGCGGCTCCAACTACATTGGTCACTCCGCGTATCCCGCCTCAGGAGAAGGTTGCTCAGGTGGGTACTCTCGATTGAACGGGATTTACTTCTCTTGCGCAGTGAAATTTGTAAATTCTGGGGTAGTGCCAAAATAAAGGTGTTGTAGTGCAGGTGGAGCGAAACTGAAAGTCGGAAGGTAGGGTCTGTTAGTGTTTTAGTGTTAGCACTTATGGGGGTACCCTGGTCTTAAGACGATTTTTTTTATTTACTGGCAGATTTTGATGAAAGTTGCACCGTCTATGTAGTTTTTTGTGCTGATTTCGAATGTGCATATAGAATTGCTATAAGTAATCTAGTTTTGCAGATATTGAGCACTTTATCTTCCTTGTTTGGAAGTGAGCTACCTGTAAAACTAGAGGTGTTACGATGAAAATTGACCTACAAATTAATCTACAACGCACAGGGAATGCAAAAATCAAGTTTGAATGTCCTGGTCCCATTTTAACCGAGGTTAGAGCTTGTCAAAGTGTAAAGACCAGAGAGCCATCTGGACACTCAAGAAATCATGTAATTTTAAAAAAGATTCCTCATAAAGTACCACAAATTTATTTATAATTTTGCACTCTATATGAGTTTACACCTCTGGTCCGAAAAGAAATGCAGCATAGACTGCTTATAATGCATACTGCGGGGGTCGGAAAAATCCGCATTATAAGTGGTACTGCACTGTAACCAAAACGTAGCTTTTGCATGCATTCGCATATTTAGTATGGCCAGCCTGCCTTTCAAAGTGCACCTGGAAACGCATCAGACGCATAACACTGCAATGCAATCACAGGCAACAAATAAATTTATTTGGAAGCGTCGTAGAGAATGAAAAAAACTTATTTTCGTCTGTCGCTGCGATATAACTGCGTTGCTAGTGACCTCGTCTTCAAAGCCAGTGAGGCACTTGAGCGCTTGCATGCTGAGGTTTCTCTAAGTGCAGTAGAGGCGCAGTTTGTTGCAATAGATGAGCGCATCTTTGCATGAAACTTCTGGAACACTTTCACACGCTTCGTCGGGCTCATCCTCAGATAGAGTCTCATTGCGACCGCGCACCGCTGCCACGATGTCTTGTGGCGGCTACTTCGCACACAGCGCCGTCGTCATCGTCCTCGGCGGCGAAGTCTGCGAATGTGTCGTTCTCATCCACACAATTATTTTTGATCAGATCGGGACCACATGTCATCCGCGTTGACTTCTTCGTCGACATCATCACTGGCAGCGGCAGTGTCCGAGTCTCCGGAATTCCTCGCGAAACCAGCTTTCTCGAAACACTTTTGGACCATCGTTGCCTTTATCTGCCACCACGATGCCATGATCGTATCGATAACAGCCCTCAAATCCACCTTCAGTGCTTCCTTTCGCTGTATGTTCAGCACTAAACATTCGCAAATGCATCTCTTGTAGTGTGCTTTTACCGTCGCGATCACGACCTGGTCTAGTGGTTGGCTCTTGGCTGTCGTATTCGCCGGCAAAAATTTCGAGCACACTGCAGTCAGCTTTCGTGTCACGTTATGAGCAGAACAGTTATCTAAAATTAAAACGACTTGCCGTTTCGCGACGACCATGTCTTCGAATTTTTGCAACCAACTGGCATAGAGCTCCTGGGTCATCCACGCCTTTTTATTGGCTGCATACAAAACAGGTAGACAATCCCGCTTCTTGAAGCACCGTGGTCGTGCCGATCTTCCCACGACGAACAGGTGCCGCTTGTCTGTGCCATCCATGTTGGTGCAAAATAAGACTGTCACTCGCTCCTTCGACGCCTTTCAACTCAAGCAGCGCTCATCTCGCAAAGCGAGAGTGCGATTCGGAAGCAGGTTGTAGAAGACGCCAGCTTCGTCAGCATTATAGACGTCACGGTCACTGTACTTCAAAAGCATGCTCTCAACATGAATGTTGAGCCAGGCCTCAATGGCAGGGTCGTCGACTTCTGCGCTTTCGTCAGAGATAGCCCGACAGCTTATCCCGTGCCGGTCCTTGAAGCGCTGAATCCAGCCGTTCAGTGGGTTTAAAGAATCATGCCCCAAAAAGGTTTGCAAAACATCTGGCCTTGGCTTGCAGTATCTGGCCACTCACAGGAACGCCCTGGGGTCGGACCTCTCGAAACCATTTAAACAAAGCGGCGTCAACATCTTCGTACTTGGACACACGAATCCGCTTCATCGCAAGCGAAGCGGAGTCTTCCTGCAGCTGCTGTCGCAACTTGTCTCTATTCTTCCAAATGGCGGACACAGTAGTGTCGGCGCCGCCGTACTTCTTTGCCACCGCAGGCTTTTTTAAACCACTCTCGACGTCCCTTGCAATACCCTGCTTGGTTCCCAGGGACAAAGCGTGCCGTTTCCTGGCTTTCGGAGAAGACACAATCGGAACTGATGATAGTCGAGGCTGGTAGACTGGCCCACGTTGTCAGCATGTCAACAAAAATACTGCCACAACGTGCGCGTGGTAGCCAAGCTGCTTGCAGGGCAATGCGCGCCCCGACGCCACCGACACCGCTCCAGCATGCTCGTTTGGCCGTGCCATCACGTGCTTTCAAGTTATGTCCAATCAGTGTGCCCAGTGGAGGCGCATCGGAGAGCGAGAGAAAAAGTGCCTGCTTTGCGATTTTTTCTTTCTTTCTCTTCCCGCCTGCAGCCTTTCCTTGAACACCGCTGACAACCCTTCCCAGCCCCGCCTGTTGCCCCTTTCTTGCGCAATCTCGGAAGCACTCGTCATGCCCGCCGGTACCCACGGGCCCGTGCCGGTACGCGGGGCCGCCAGGCCTCCCAGAAACCGCACTATACGTGGTCTCCGGTTATGCGCTGCCGCGTATTAAGCGGTACACCAATGCATTGAACTCTATGGGAAGCAAAGCGGTTGTCACAAAAAGCCGCATACAATGCGGTCCCGCATTATAATCAGTTACGTTATAAATGGTCTGAGCTGTATAGCAATAGCATAAGTAGAACCAGAGGTATGCACCTTCATGCGCGTATCACCATCACTATTTTGATTTTGAGAAAAGGGAGAAAAACGTTTTACAACATTTTTATTCGCTGAGAAGTTTTATTCACTGAGAAAGCACTCAGTATGCCTCAGGAGAGTAATCCGGGTGCATGGAGTCCTGGTGTTTGTGTTTTACACCCTGCAAAACTTGAAGCTTCTTACTAGACATGCGGCTGTGGCGTATGTCCCTGTCTCGAGTCCTCTTGAGGCCATTTCTTGGCACCTTTGTGCTTAGTAACCCCAAGATTGCTGTTCGGTCGTTTCGAGTCGAGAGCATTGCTCGTCTTGCAAGCATGTTAATTTCGAGGGGGTTGCATCGCTTCTCGGCGTCCACCCTCTGCGAGCTCCACGGTGAGGCAACTTCACCGCAGGTCTCGCAAGCCAACACTAACTTAGTAGCGAGGCCGTAGTCACAGTCGCCCTGCACTAACTTCACGAAACCACGGCACATTTTGCACGCACTAACTTCACGAAACCACGGCACATTTTGCACGTCACAACACGAAGGAGCGTGTTCACTGCGGCAAGACCCACAATACCGTAATGTGCTGCTGACACGACCGATGCTTCTGCTGTACTTGCCTAAAAGCACTGGAGCTTCCTTTCTGTAGCAGGTGTTGAGTCCAGCTTTCTGAGCACAGCTTTTTCGCGTGCACTTCTTCCAGTTCGCTGGCTGTGACGGGTGCTGTATCGATTCTTAGGCGGCCGGAGTCGCTGCAAAACGACGTGCTGTCGACGCAGTCCTGCGGAGCCGGCGAAGCATTGGAGTCTGGCGGCGATTCCGAGTCCACATCGGGTCGCCGGGCATCCATTGCGCGTTCCGATGGCTTTGATTCGTTTCCACACTTGTTTGCTCTCCTTTGCTCCCGCCCATGGCAGTTTTTCGAGCAGAACTTCGTCGTGCCTCCATGCATGGCGAGAAGCACATCGGAGCAGCCTCGACAAAATGGCGCCTGTGTTCGGACACCCATGGCCACCGACTCCATTTGAGGCACTCGTCACCCGCCATATTGATCACGTGCCCTGACTGGCCATTAGGAACGCGTGCTGCGTGCCCTTTTCGTGGTTGTTTTTTATTGCTACCACGGCACGCACAGTGTTGCTGCTTGACTAGGGGAAAAAAAGTCCAAAAAATGCGACGTTCTGGACGAGACCAACATGGCGCCGATGGAGCTCTCTTCTCCCGAGATGCACGCCGCGGAAATCGGTCATGATTTGTCCTTAATTTAAAGAGCTGCGCTCGCGCACTCGGTTTTTTAAAATCGCCTAGGGCAAGAAATATGTGGTATTTTTGCACCGAAATTTGCACATAGGTGCAGAAACGTGCCAGGATCACAAAAGTGGTGACAATGAAAATTTGGTTTTTGGGTCAATTTTTGATCCCAAGGACCTGGGTCCCCCTTATGTCAAAGCTGTCTTCACTGGTGCTTTCTTTTTTCATGAATGCAAATGGCCTTGAGAAGCATTGGCTGTTGTATGTTGCACAACATATCTGCTGTCATCTGCTATAGCTCTCTTCCAGTGGTGAAGGGCAGTAAATCCAATTTATAAAACACCACAGGAAAATAAACGCAGTTCATGCTTTGGCAAATGACAGACAAGAAGCTGTTCTGGGTAGTTTTTTGTGCCGCTCACGGCGTGTGTGATGCCCTAGTTTGCGAAGGAATTAATGTTGGAACTGGTGGTCTCTTGAAGTTGGTCTGACTGTGCTGTTTTTTTTTGTTTTTTTTCAACAGGTGATGCGAACCCTTGAAAGTAGCAAACAGCAGGCTGCGGCTGCTGCAGCGGCAGCCGCGGCGTCGCGCAAACGGGCTGCTGCGGCACAGTCTGCCACTAGCGACAGCGACGTCTCACCACCAGTGCCAGCAAAGCGGCCCAAGAAGCAGCCAAAGGTGCCGACAGCACAACGGCCTCCACCCGCACCGTCGCACCACCGCGGAGGCAGCGGCAGCAACTCTACAACCCCAGCCGGCCATGCCAAGCAGCGTGCTGGTGGTGCAACCATGAGCCAGCACAAGCTCTACTGCATCTGCAAGAAGCCCTATGACCCTTCCAAGTGAGCCTAGACTACCACTTGGCACCATTTTTTAACGGTACACGGGGAGGGAGGTCTGGGCATCGCCAGAGTTTTTTTTGTGTGTGCTTGAAAGTCATGGTGGTGCCAGATACTTGAGCTTCGATGGAAGGGGGGCTGTGTCTACAAACATTAAGGTCACTGTCATGGTGCCAGAGACTAGAGCTTTGATGGAACTGATGCTGTGTTCTAAGAAGGGCGGGCTGCCACCTGGATCCATGACGGGTGCTAGCTTAGTTTAGCACTGCATGCAGCCAGAGCTTCTGCAGAACCTTGGGTTTGCCGGCTGAAGTTCTGGAAGTCAGGGCATATATACTTAGACCCATGAGGATATTGGTACCCAGTGGAGATCACTGTGTTGCAGAACTAGTGGAAGTGCTTGCAGAGACTTAGTTATCTGCATGAAAATCGTATTTGGACTTGATGTCAACTAATTTGCCCCGTGGTTGCGCCATGCAGAAAATGCTTAGTCTTACAGGTGAAGCAACAGTAGTAGCTGTCCTGAACTCCTTGGATAAAATGTTTAGCACATCAAAAGCTGGTTTCATTTCCAGCATGACAAATTCAAAGAAAATTTAATTTAACTTGCTGCAACACAAATAGGACAAAACCATGGTTATCTCGTGGAATGTGGCACCTGTGACTTAATAATCGGTAGGCAGCCTCCGACTGGACTGGAAGTGCTCTGCTGCGGCCTTCCGTTCGCCTGCGGTTTGTGCAAGAGCCAGTTATGGAGGAGGGGTCATTTCCATGTGCAGGTTCATGATCGGCTGTGACTTGTGCTCCAATTGGTTCCACGTCAAGTGCATCGGCCTGACTGAGATCCAGGCCAAGGCCATGGACAAGTATGTCTGCAGCGAATGCCGGACGGATCACAAGAGTTCCACTGAGGAGCTGTATTGCCTCTGCAGGCAACCTTACGACGAGTCCCAGTGAGTTTATACCCTTTGCAGGGCTTCGGGATATGTGCCCGAATTCGTTTTGGTGCAGTATGCATGAATGCAATGACTGTAAAGAAGGCTAGTGTGACAAAACAAGGGCTTGATAAGGAGGCAAGACATGATGCACACTGCAAACTTTCACCATGCTACAAATGTACTCCTGGTGGTGCTTTGCTTCCTCGTGGGTTGGTGTTTTGTTGTGCTACATTTTTTTTCTTTTTTCTTAATCTGTGCTGACTTGCATGTATGTACAAAAGTCAACAACTAATGCGAGGAGAGCAGAGCAAAATAAACAGGGCAACAGGAAAGAACCTCCCAGGACCAGTGCTTGTCCCATCAGCTTCTTTCCTCTCATCTTGTCTATTTTGCACTGCACTATCCTGTATGAGCTGTATGTAAGTCTGACTTCTACCCGAAATGGCACCGTGTCCACCATGCTTTGTGTAAGCAAGGGGCTGGCCAGGAGTTGCAGTGTCTTGACCCCTCATCTCCATAACAACCTCCCCCCCACCCTCCACTCTTCCCCTGCCGAGCGCAGGTTCTACATCTGCTGTGACCAGTGCCAGGACTGGTTCCACGGCCGGTGCGTTGGGGTGCTACAGAGTGAGGCGGACTCCATCGAAGAGTACATTTGCCCCACATGCCAGCGCAACAGCAACATCAACCAGGCCAACCTCAAGCCGCTGCTGCCGAAGGACTTCGACAACCTCAAGAAGCTGCTGCGCAGCTTGCAGGTAATGATGCAAGGCATGACTGTGCGACTTCTTACCCTCCCTGCACTCAGTGCAGCCAGGTATCCTATTTCCTGTGCTGCTCACTTGCTACAGCAGGACCGCTCTGTAGTGAAGTCACTCGGACCAGCAAAACTCTTTTGCTATACAGTTAAGCCCGCTTATAACGAACATGAGCGTCACGCGGCGTCCGTTGGTTATATCCCGAAGTTCGTAGTAAGTGGACCACAGCTTTAAAGACAGTTGCTTGCCAAAACGCAAAATTTTTTCCTTGCTAAAAAGTCCGTGATGGACGTCTGTTTTTGCAGCGCAGATCCGATGAGGGAGGTTTCCAGTTTATTTAAGGGGGGACACTGGTCTTAGACCTATCTTCCTTATTTTTAGTCCAATCCTAATGAAACTGTATCTCGTTGTTCAGCTTTTTATACTGATTTCAAATATGAAATTGCTTTTTTAATCAATTCATTAGTTCCTAAGATAACTAATTATAATTAGTCATTTATTAGTACCTCGGTGCAAACAAAATGGCTCAATAAAAATAATTTTTAACCCATGGCTACATAGTATGGTGAGTAAAAAGTGAAATAATCAAAGCAGTTTTTCCATTTTACCCTCATTAGTAAATTTAGAGCACTTAGAATAGCAGCATTCAAAGTGTGAATATCGTGCATCGATAAACTTTGCAAAATTACAAATTCTGGAAGCGCGACTGAACAATTGTGCTTCGATTATTGCATACATTGTGCCTTCAGCTTCCCTTAGCAAATAGTATGACATGTCTATCTGTCCTAGACGTTGAGATATTGACGTACTAAGGCAGCCAGGTGTCCAAAATTTTCACGGTGTTAAATCACCTGCTCCTAAACAAATTGATCCCACACAGTGATCTAAATTTAATATTATGGTCAAAATACCGATTTCCTGGAGGAGAAAAGAAGAAAATTGGTAGAGTTAAAACTGGTAGAGTTGAAGAATAATAGCCATAGGCCCCAAAAATGTCATTTAAAAAAAAAATGATTTTTGGGTAAAACGGTCCCAAAGACCAGTGTCCCCCCTTAAAGCAGAAGCGAACTTGAAACAGTTGAATTCACATCATCAGTTAATAGTTAACAACATCAATTATATTACAAGTTGCGGGTCATTGTTTTTCTTTTTTAACAATTCTAACAGACGCACAAGATGGCCTGGCCTTTCTTGGAACCGGTGGATGCAAAGGAGGCACCAGACTACTACACAATAATCAAAGAACCTATGGGTGAGTACAGGCCTTGTCAACATGCGTGGGTTTCAACATCTGTTTAATTCTTGCCAATGTCTGTGTAACGAGACTACTAATTTCTGTCCTCATTTCAATTTATACGAGCCATTTTTGAACCTCCAGAGCATAGCAATTTTTGTTTTGCAACGCAGTCTTACAAGTAAAGTTTGCAGTGCTGACAACAGATTTTTTTTTTTTTTTTAGTCTGTGGTTAGTCTCTAAATCTTGCAGAGGTACGCGTTTCAAGTATACTTGAAGGAGTTAAGAAGTTAACAATTTGAAGAGGAAGTGAAACTTTATTGTGAAAATAAATGGTTGTTGTTCCCAATGGGTGTGGCTGTCAGTTGAGGGTCCCAGTGGCTTGTGCTGTCTGTTCCCCCCCCACCGTATTGATCAGCCAGAGCTTGTCCTCAAGATTGGTTGATGCGGCCCCTCACTGCAAAAGAGTAGGGTTGTGGTTAATCGGGGCAGCAGTCATACTGGGGCGTGCCTATGCTGAGTGGTCTGTATTATAATACGAACCCACATATAATACTAGGCGTAATTTGCAAAAACTGGGAAAAAAAGTTTCAATCTTTTTATAATGCAAGTAAAGCAGTCAGCTCAAAGACGTTCCGGAAGTCGCGAAAGCTGAACGCCCTCCGATTATTTGTGTATGCCGGCGCGCCGGATATGACGTGTGTAGAGTGGGTGCCAAACATCTGCCAGATACAGATCGGGGACCGCGCTTGCGCCTACTCCTGTCCTTCGCCGCGAGCATGTGCAGACTGGCTCCGGCATACGTGCGGGCGTGCACACTTCGGAAGTGTCCCTAGTCGGTGCTTTAGTGATCGTCGTCGTCGGGTGTGCCGACTTCCGAAAAGCCCTTGTCAGAGATCTCTTTCCACTGAAACACATCTGCGGTACCGTCGAGCGCTTTTGATGTCCCGCATTTCTTGAAATTACAACCGGTGAGTTCCTCGGGAATGCTAGGCCAAGCGTCCGCCTCAAACTGCACAGCGTGGATGGAGAGGCCCTTGTCCAGCGGCAATAACTGCAGGCTCTGCCTACCTCATACAGACCATATAGCAGTGCTTGATGCGATGCCGGTGCTTTCAGCAGCTGCGATTACTTGCCTTCGCAGTGCCGATACCATGGGAGATGCGATTGTGGTCGAAATCGAAACTACCGACCTACGCCACCACTAGATAGTGCTTCTCTCACTCAAACAATGTTGGTAATGGTGCTCGATAATAACGAAACCGGAGCTGCGGATCAGCTTATAAAGCGAAGCGGAAATTTGACATGCTAATAAAGTCTGGAAAACACCTTCTATTCTGTGCAGGTTTTTACGGTAGTCCCTGCATAGTGGGTACTTTTTACTTGGGTTATTAGTTGAGTTTTTTTTCGTAGCAGACCAAGGTGTGCATAGGTATAACTGTCTCCATGTCACCGGTTTTTCCTTGTCAAGTTTCTTGTGTGGTGGCAGGTAGGTTTGTCTAGCCTCTCTGTAGTGTTAATAATGATTGCCCCACGCTGTACTTCTAGTAGCAGCAATCAGCTTGAACTGCTAACACCAGTGGCAATTGGAACTGGCTGCATAAGGGAAGGACTGCGAGGCTGGTTAGGTCAGGTCATCTCACTGGAGTTGTTTGGCTGTCCAGCCGTGCCGTATGAACACCTTTGCTCGCGTCTTTCTGCAGACCTGCAAACCATTGAGCGGCGGTTGCAGACTCGCCACTACCAGAAGCTGAGCGAGTTCATTGGCGACATGACCAAGATATTCGACAACTGCCGCTACTACAACCCGCGCAACTCGCCCTTCTACCAGTGTGCCGAGGTGCTCGAGGCCTTCTTCGTCCACAAGATCAAGGTGTTCCGCGAAAGCATCTCGTGGTGACCCTCGGCGAAGAAAGGACTACCAACTCCCATCGTGAAGAAGACCCGCGCTTCTCACGGCACGCAAGACTCTCGTACAGTGAGCGCACACGTGCAGCAACAATTAATGTGAAAGCCCGAACTCTCTTCCGTGCACTGGGCTGAACACATTACTTCTTTGGTGACTGTGCGCGGTCGGGCTGTGCAGACTGTGCAGAGCCGGGGGGGCGCTTCCCGAGGCTGTGTGGGAGGAAAGAGACTTGACTACCACTCATCACGGCGCCGGGTTGTGTTGAGCCTCGGTCTTTTTGCCGCCGAGTGCCGAAATTCGTGTACATAGTGTAGAGGGAGACTTCATTGTCATTAGCAACCGCATTACCACACGCACCACCGGTAATTTTTTTTTTTTTTCCATTCGTCCTCTTTCACGCTTGTGCATGAGCAGCAGTTTTTCTCGAGATTTTTTGAGAGTGTGAACCTGTCACAAAACTTTGTCATTTTCTGTTTTGTTTCCATTAGAAGGGAATTGCTTTCGATGCACAGCTCATCTGCCCCCTCCCACCCCCCCTGAACTTCCTCAAATTTGTTTTTAAACTTGTGAATACTGAGGGACAGCTCGTTAACTTGTAATAATATGTACAAAAGGGGAGGAGGGGGATGTCAGTAGTTTTGTAAAACAGTAAAGGATGTGTGTGACCATGTATCTTTGCTGGCCTCGATTATCTCCTCTTGTATGACCCACGGTGAGGACTTTGGTCCACTTTCTCGGTTTTTGTTGCTGAACTGTCTATGCATCTGAGAGAAATGTGCTGCGAGGCCGCAATCCTTTGTTGTCAGTGGAGTGGGAAAAAAATACGCACATTGGACTTGCTTGCTCCTAGGGGCGTTTTTAATCTTTTTCCTGATGTTTGTACATTTTGGTAGTAGTAAATATTTATTTTGTAAAAGAACAAGTCTGTGTATGCAAATAATGATGTTGAAGACGGTCAAAAAGCCAGATGTTTACATTGAAAACAACTTCAGAAGTTGCAGGAGTGTTCTTTGTGAATTCGGATTACAGACCCACAAGAAAAATCTGTGGGATCTGTACATTAGACACAGGTCTATGATGTAATGCTAAAGAAAAAGCAACTACAAGCAGCATAGTCGCTCCTTTGCTTTGTGCTCCCACTTGCCACAATCTTTTTTTCTTACCTTTTTTTTTCTGTGTGCCATCTTGTTTGACTGTATGATGAAAAGCCCTCTGACCTGCGTTTATCACGACTACTGCGCTATTCTTCCATAAAAAACTGACCTAGCACGGCCATGACAGACTGCAAAAATCTCATTTGAGAAGCACTTGGAGTTTGTGGTCCCCACATCGACATGCGGACAACCTGCAAAGTGTTTTGCTTGCTGCAGTATGCATTTGCGCTTTTCCTGGAGCACCTTTGCGCCTTGTACATATTGCCATTACCATTTTTTCCCATCTGCTCGCCTTTCCACACACTGCATCGATGTCTGCGCACACTCGCCGCAGCAAGCAAACCGTGCCGGCTTATGTTTCGAAGAATACTGAAGGAACGGTACTGGCCGCTCGCTTGCAATTTGCACCTAAAATGCTGGCTTCTTGGTCTGGCTGGCAGTTTTTAGCCATTTGTGGCACATTGAGGAGGGAGACGGGGTAGGGAGGGTTAGCACGAAATCTGCGTCACATGGGAGCGTACCGAAAAATGTGCAGGGTATGTTGCACATAGCGAGAACATTCAAATTGACTTTCAAGTGCCGGTTATAGCTCGGATCAAACACGAAAGTCAGCAGACCGGTTTTTCTTCGGAAATGCTTGAACTTGCGTCGGTTAGCCCGCTTTTGTACAATACAACGGCTCGGATGTGCTAGTTAATTATGCTTGACTGACAATTTGGGTGTTCGCTTTATGTGCAAAGCAACCTGCACATGTTGCAAGACGGTTGAAAAGCGACTCTGCTGTGTTGCGAGATGTGTACTGTAAACATGTTATTTGTATGAAAACAACAAAAATAATAAATTATATCAAGGAAGAATTGACCACGTGTAGTGCATATAGCTGTGACACACTATAGAATATACTTTGTTTACAGCCAAACGAACACCATTTAGCTGTTTTGTTGCAATGTAGCCCTCGCCCACACTGTTACGAAAGGTGCAGGAAATTATCCTCGTGTGATGCTTTAATCATCAAATGCAATTCCAGCAAGCCATAGGAAAATGTGAATGATTTACGGTCTTGTTCTTTGCAACTTCTCTTCGTATCGCAGTGGCCACATATGCAGCCACAAGGTGTGACCGATTGCTCATCATATACCAGAAGTAAAGCTGAAGCCATGTCAGCAGCGACGTGGTGGCAGTTTTTGAATGGTACTTCACAGCTTCACTTGCGTGGTTAGTATTATGCTCATGTTTTGTGGACATGTGCACAAAATACGAGGACAGAAATTAGGTGGGCGGATGAGATTAAGAAGTTTGCGGGGACAGGGTGGCTGCAGCTGGCAAAGGACAGGGTTAATTGGTAAGATATGGGAGAGACCTTTGCCCTGCAGTGGGCGTAGTCAGGCTGCTGATGATGATACCTGCCGGGATACAAAGAAGTAAACTACTTCTTGTTTGAGTGTTCTCAACCATTGGAGTGGCTTGGACAACTGTCTCATCTACATTTTTGACGAACTCCTGATGGGGCTGTGCCATTTCCTGGACTTATTTATTTTAACTGCATACAATGAGATCGTCTCGTGCATTAGTTCTACTGTTACAAATGAACGCCAGCAACAACAAAGGTATGCTAAACACATTAAAACATCGCAAACATGTACTATAACAAATTGTCATTCGACACTTTTTAAAATTTAATTGGTGCCTAAAAGGGTTGAGATGCACAAGGCAAGATAGCACTCACGTTCAAGGACACACTTTTGTGTCTTTTACAAGAGTCCCACAATAGTTTGCCAAGCAAGTCAACACTTTTGCAATTCCAACTTTCACACACAAACATAATACACATTTATCAGTCTGAACGTGGCTTTTTGCCATGGATGAAAACATAATACGCAATGGCTATGGAACAGAGGCTGTATGTGACTAGGGTAATGACCGAGACTAGAAAACCATCCTCCAGGCATCCAACCGGCACTTCTGCTGAGAGGTCGTTCAACTGCAATAGAAAAAAAATTGCTAAGCAACGGAATTTTTTTTTTTCTCATACAGTCACATTCGTTTAGTATTTCTGGCAAGTTGCTAGCTTTGAAAAATCTAGCAGAGGTTCAGGTGCTTACACTAGCAACATTGAGTTGCTTCCAGAGGCATGTACGCTCCATGTTGACTGCATCGCATGGCAGGTGGTGAAGGTCCTCGCAGGTGTCGGGAAAGTCTGCATCGCGAGCCAAGCACTGCCATGTGGTGACAACGATTCACAAGTGCGCAGAGCGACACATGGTTGAAGATCAAGAACAGGTAATGTTGGAGTCACTGAACAAATTGTTCCACAGATTTTGAAAGGTCCGCTGAACCAATACCCATTTTCTTTTATCCTTTATCAGCAATGTTAGCTTGAATCAACAGCTTCTAGATCCCAATTGATGCTGGAAGTTACCACGGGCATTTATTTTCGTGTATTTTGTAGTTAAAAATAAATAATTGAAGACTGCAGAACATTAGGCTAGGTGGCCTAACTGAGTCTCGCATATTTTTATAACATACTACTATGACAGAAATTCTTTCGGAATGTTTTACACATTGAGCGAAAATTGAGGTTGTGCCAAACCTAGGTCTGGATGCCTGAAGTAGACAGATGGTGGCTGCAGTGTGACTTTGGTGAAGGGCCCATCCGTAAGGCAGTTCTGTGCCTTGTGATACCGCATGTGCACGGGCAATGTAGCCAGTGCCGAGGTCTCGTTCACCGACAGGAAAGCGAAGACGTTGTGGCTTTTGGCCTGGTGCGCCATCTCTTCAACGTCCACCTTTTCACGCAGTCCAAACTGCACAAGGCATGCACTGAGAATTGTCTCGGGACAATTTCAATAACGTACAGTCCTTTACTAGCATGCAAACCTTTGAGCACATTGGACAGCCGTCGCCGTAGCTCGGTTGGTAGAGCACCGGACGCGATATTCGGAGGTCGTGGGTTCGGATCCCACCGGCGGCATGTTTGTTTTTTTCTGCTGTTTTATAAGTAATTTTATTTAAGCGATAGATTAATCTAAGTATTATTATTCCACTGATCAGCACTACACATTAAAAAAAATTTAACATTCCCCTATGCCCTTGGTTTCGATGACTGTTGGCTTCCTTCACATACATACATACATACACACACACACACATATATATATATATATCTGTGTGTGTGTGTGTGTGTATCCCGTTTTGTGATCAATTATCTTTAAATTGATCAACACCACAAATATAAAACAAGAAGAAAAACATCCCCTATGTTCCTTGGTTTTGGTGGCTGTTGGCTTTCTTCATGTGTGCATATATATATATATATATATATATATATATATATATATATATATATATATATATATATATATATATATATATTATAAAGTAAGCCCCTGTCATTCAACAGTTTTTCACACACTCCAGTTACCACCACTTTCTTATACAGAAAAAGAAAACGCTATTTCTGCAGAAATAATCCACAGCGCTGAGGTCCTGTTGACGATCGGCCTCACCACTGACATTACCATGCTTCAATCTCTTGCACTAATCACACGTGCTTTATAATCAGCACATACTACCCAAGTAAAAAAAAAAAAACAGTGGAACCAAATGGATTTCCAACTAGTCTCAAATAGACCAATTCCGTTTCCAAATGGTTCCAATTGGATAGTCCACATGGACTATCCAATTGGTGAGCCCAATTGGTCTTGCCAATTGCATCAAACTGGTCTGCCCAACTGCACCCAATGTATATATACCCATATGAATGTTTGCATATTTGATAAACAAGGCAGAACTAATCTGGTTCTTATAATAAGAGCTATGAGCACTTTAAGCTACTAAACCATATTCATCTTCTACTCCACCACAGTGGTTTAAATTTAACTGCGCTCAGTGCGCAAGTGCCACTGGCCCCAGCATGAGAGCACCTCATAAATGGGGTACATAAGTTGGAGCGGAAGTGTGTTCTCTGGATGTCCATAATGAATTAATATATGCTGCTAGTGTCTGAATGTGTAGTGTTCCTTGTCTGTGATGTATGCATATCTGTTGGCCCTGATTTCGAAAGAAGCATGTGGACTTCAATTCCATAGTAAAAATGTTGATCGGTACCAGACAGTGTGTCTCCCTACAGTCCTCACAAATTAGTTCTCTTTTTGCACATTAGTAATATGTTAAGTTGTAGAAATATCACACTGTGTATTTTGCGAAACTTAATTGTGAGTTACATTTTGTGAATATTTTCTGCGTGCAATAACTTCCTTGCCTAATAACTGGTTGGTCCAGTTCGATCCAATTGGTCGGGTGGCTAAGAACACAAACGGAATCAATTGGTTTCAAGTGGAAAATCCAATTAGAACCAATTGGTCGGGTGGCTAAGAACACAAACGGAATCAATTGGTTTCAAGTGGAAAATCCAATTAGAACCAATTGGTCGGGTGGCTAAGAACACAAACGGAATCAATTGGTTTCAATTGGAAAATCCAATTAGAACCAATTGGGCATTTCGATTGATTGCAATGTTTTTTGTTTGTTTTACTACGACTTATTACCGTGCTCTCCAAGCTGGCTTCCCCGCACTAAAGTAATGCATGCGGCAGTGCATGCTTTTAGTCAAAAGAATGCACTGAAGAATATTCTAGAGTATACAAATTGGTTGAGGCCCTAGCTTCGCAGCGATAATGACGTACTAGAAACACGGACCAACTCGACGAAAACAATTACCGTGGCATCGCTGTCATCGAGGAGCCTCAGCTGATGCCCATCGACGAAGGCACCCGCAGGAATAGTTTCCAGTAGTAGAAGAGTCGGGGGCCGGCCCTTAACCTTCAGTCGGTTCCGCGCGTGGACCACGGTCTGCAGTTCCCTTGCAAATTGCGAGAACGACACAAGAAAAAAAAAAGGTTCAGAGCTTCCCCCTTTCACAAGAGCTTTCAAAAACTGGAAAACAACAAGGCCTTACCTGTGGTAGCCCGTCTGGGCTAGGCTTCTTTCAACAATGATGTCCGGCTCCTCTTTGCAAAGTCTCGCACCGTTACTTCCTTTCGTCTTGCTCACCGCCGCGTCGGCGACCAGGCAGCCCAAAAAGGCCAACACGACGGCGAAATGTGCGACAAAGGCCATCTGTGCAGCATTTAGGCAAGGCGGCACGGAATATCGTACGAGTTTAAAACGAGGCGTGAAGATGCATTTGATACTTGGTTGATCTTTTTTACACTTTTAGCAGTGTTTGAGCAAGCGTTGCCTCTTCGCCACCTGGTGTCATCAAATGTGATTACGTGCATGGCGGGAGATTCAAAAGTTTTGTCATCTAGTGCATGCTATAATAGAACAGCCTCAATAAAGCATTCGAAACCCATTAAAAAAATTCATTCGGAGCGAACGAAGCGCTCACCATTCTGCACGTCTGTGTAGCAAAAAAAAAGAGTAATGTAAAGGTTTTTTGACTACAGTTCACGGCCTCGGGGACGACCTCCATCGCATTACCAACGATCATGAGTTTAATTTTAAAATATTTATGACGACTTCAGCGTCAGCTGTGCTACCAGAAGCACCTTCAAATTTCTTCTGTGATTAAGTTTTTTTCAAAGAGCATTTCGTAATTCACAGATACCAGCGACGTTTAATTGCACACCGTATGCAAATATAACGAAGTCACAACTATGCGCAGGCGCAAAATCTGGTCGTGATGCGAACGTTATCACGCCCCGTCTTTCAAATCGAAAGAAGCGTGGAAAAAAGTACATTGATACGGCGGTGGGCGTTCCCGATTTTAGTGGGTGTGCCCAGTAAGTTATATAAGCGAAGTCGCAAGCCACGCGCCCGCTCAATCGTCAGCTGTGACTATCTTGTGAGTTCCACTGCTTCCACTCTGCACTGAATCGTGTTCGTGTTTGTGACTACTTTAATACATACTACCAAGCTTCTGTAATTGGTGATTTCTAAAGGAAACTTTTCTTTTCTTTCTGCAGCAGGCAACATAATTCATGCTTCCTTTCCTTTGGTTACAATGAAGCTACTTCAGTGGACGCTTTTGCTACTTGTAACGCACGTTTTCACCATCGATGCGTTATTTCAAGACGGGGACGCAGAAGAATACTTTAAACAAAAGTTAGATGCCTTCAAGATAAAACTGCACGAAGCTTTCGAACGAGCCCGACTGCAGCGCCACAAGCGAAATGTGATAGCTCCGAACAGTCCTGACTATGGCGGTAAGTTTCGGGTTTTAAGTTTTTCTCCCGTGTCTCGTTTCCTTCGCCCGAGCTTAGTTTTAGAGTATGACTGTTTTCGCGGTTACGGCCTTCAGTCTCTCCTCAAGACCACCTGCGAGTCGTCGGTACCAAGCCGGTCGACCTGGGCATCCACCTTGGAAACGTGTCGTACTGGGAGCCCACCAACGTCGCCGGTGCGACGCTTGTCATCGCCGCAACGCGCAGTGGACAGGTTGAACTGTTCCGCTGGACCAATGGACGTTACGCTGCCTTCACTGGAATGACCACGAGCTTGACGACCACCAAAGTTAAGGTGCGCTCTTGTCTCTTGCTTGAAACGGTGAAAGTTTGTATTGCTTTTCATTTGTATTTGTAAACCACGTGATGTTCTTAACCGACACGAGTTTCATCGTGAAAGCTTCTGATGGCGCGACCACTTCACGGTATGCATCTTTCTCGTTTCAGGCATTCGTGTACGGCGATCAACTGTGGCTCGTTTGCCTACACCAGCGACACGGTGCCAGGGAACAGTTCGTGCGGCTGTACCAGCTTCAAGGCCAGCAGCTGGTCACCAAGCAGACCATTCAGCTGGGCGGCGAATCGGACATCGACGTCGTCCGCGGTGCCACCGCCCACTTTCTCGTGACCTGCGTGTTCAGGAGCTATTCCAGCTCGGGCACTTCGTACAATGGGAAGCTTGTGTAAGTTTCGAAAGCGAAAGCTTTCACTGCTCCCCTCCGTAACTCCGCCGTGTGCACGAGTTTGACCTTGAACCAAGGAGAAACCACGTGACAGCTATGACTTCTCTCAACCGCCGCCGCAGCCGAGCGCTCGCCTCTGCCTAGTCACGTGACAACAATGACGTCACCCAACCGCGCAGCTACTCCGGAACCATAGTTGCGGTTCTGGCCTCTTGATGGTTGCTAATTTTTCCACTGCATAGATTTGCGAAAGGCAGTCATTGTCAAAATCCCTGGTCCTTCCGGCCGGCCGGCGGTGTTCAGTAATGCAAAGCATAATCCAAACTCAAAACATAATGCATACACAACGCAAAACATAAACATTAAAGATCCCCAAGTGATCGAATTATTCTGGACTCCTCTGCAACGGCACCTATTTCTTCTCTAACTCCATCCTTCATCTTTATCCCTTCCCTTATGGTGAAGAGAGGGCAGACAGCTACTGTGCCATTTTTTTTTTCTTTCGCCTGCTGTCCCATGCACATTTTGTCCCTTTTGGTGTTCTCGCCTGAATGCAAGCCAGAACATCTTCTGTTTGTGCAGATTTGAGCTTTCGTATAGTCTAATAACGGAAATAATGCACACCTATATATGCAATAATTTCTCGAAATAGCACATGTCATCTTGCATTGTGCTGGGAGTGTTTGGCGTGCTTAACTTTGCTTCCCGTACATTTGTACAGATTGTAGTTCCTGTTCTGTCATCGATAATACATTCTTTAGCAGTGTTTTTTTACTCTTTCCCACAGCCTTTACCAGTGGAAAAACACACAGTTTGACGCAGTGTCTCAGCACTCGGTTGTTGGAGCCAAATCAGTCGTTGCTTGGAGCATGGACGGGCCGCTGTATATTGCAGTTGCTCAACAGCGAGACAATGCTGGAGAGCTGTTTCTGGGCTCACCTGTGTTCATCTACAATCAGCGTTAGTACATCTCCGGATCTCATTTCTCTCTTGGCTCCTTGACACATTTGTAGACTGTGTAGCAATGTTCGTTTCCGCCGGTTTGGGCCTAGCAAAGCTACGTATGAAAGAAGTACAAACTTTCTGTTGCCCACAGATGAAAAGCATTGCTTAATTGTAGTCTACAGTAGACTTTAACTCCTTTTGGCTTTTGTGTTGCATGGTGTGTATGCCTGTGTTTGTCTAACTGTTCTGTTGTGCTCTAGTTCTTGCACCCTTCATCTTTCAAGCTCTCGGCTTTCTTCAGAAGTCATTCTTTGTGCTTTTTCTTCTCACTGACAGCAGCAATGACTGGTCTTTCTTTTCTGATGGATGCTTACAACTACAACCTTTAATTTCTTTCACAGGGCGTGAACACGAGCTGAGCTATGTACAGGTGATCAGGTTTTGGCAGGCCTTCAAGGCCAATCACTTCACAGTTGCTGGCATCCATTACCTTACCTTCCTGACGATACAAGGAGTCTTTCTCTACTGGTATGCTGGTAGGTGAATTGCCTTTGCAAAAAAGCAACTGTTCAGATTTTTTCTCAAACAAATAAACACTTCTTTCCATGCATTCATGCGGCGTAGGCGATCAGTTCCTGGAGTGGCAAACCCTTTTGAACACGGAGGATGCTGAGGATGTTTCAGTCTTCACTCTTCCAAATGGGGAAGCGGCTATAGCAGTTGTGCGAAGGGTGAGTATGAGCTTTGCTTCAGTGAGAGGTAGGCTTGTACGGCACTGGAAACTCTTGCCAAAGCTCCTTCGTGTTTCAGTAAGCTTGCTCAGTCTTTCTCGGTCAGTCAGAGGTACTCAGTCTTTCGGAATGTGTTGGACTAGGCTCGTTAGCAGAGATTGTCAAAGAATCTGTTTGGAAAGGGCTAAGCATATCCCATAATTTTGTTGAAATGAAAGGAATTCTTGGGGGTTAACAGTTCCTATCATCATAGGTGCAAGCAAAGGGGAAAATGTAATGCTCGAGTAATTTTTGTTGGTGAGCGGAAGCTCTTGGGTCGATTGTGGGAGGTTTGTGGGGTGTTCGTGGTTAGGTACAGGTGGCTGGCTAAAACATGAAACGCGAACACCGCAACCCAAATTTAAACTCAAAGCATTTATCTGTGGTCATTCTATCGGGTACTAGGAATCCCATGCAACTCAACTTAACGCATGGCATTGTACTAACAGTTGCACTGTGCAGAAATTAGAACAATATCTAGAGCACTGAAACGGTGTTCACCAGAGGGAACGAATCAAAACTAAGTTGGTTTTAGACAATACTTGAACTCCAGCGAAGTAGCAGCATTGAGATTTCGCTTAGTCTGCTCTGTGGCACACTGTACAAGTTCTTCCGAATCGGGGTCTAAGAGGTGTTGTCATGCCCACTTTCTCTGCACGACTACAGATAGAAGCATCTCAATTTTAAACTTAAAGCAGTTGAGCTTCATGGAGCTTTCAAAGGTCTTTAGAATTTCATTCTGAGTAGGATGCACAGCTGAGGCGCATGTCGATGCTTTCACAGGATGAAGTGATGTTTTTCCTGGAGACCGAGTCTTCTACGTACAACTGCACGTTCACGCTCAAGATGTCCGGCATGACCCTATCCAGTGTAGTGTTCCAGTTCATCGAGGGCCAGTTCTTCATGTTCACAACCCAGGCAGTACCGTCGGCACCCCAGCCACCTCAGCAGCTTGTCCTGCAGAAGTACAGCTTTGGTGCGTCATCAGTTCATATGTGGTTTTGTGTCCTGTCTAAAGATTTTTCCTTTCGAAAAAAGCTGTGGACTTCAGAAAACCCAGCCTTATTTGCTTAACTATTTTTTTTCATAAACAGGAGCCATTATCTCTACTTCTGGGGTTCTCTGCCTTAACCTTCCTACCCAATATGTGCACAGAAAGCATTCAGACGCAGCCTCTCGGAAATATCACCATATTCAAAATTGCTGTCTGTAGAGAGTGCTATGAGCAATTGTAAGATTAATCCCGGGATAAATTTGGTATAGAAAAGGGGGAGGGGGTAGAGGGGTTGGTGCTTGGATGGGATACGGATGGGGGTTGGGGGAGGGGTACGGATGCTTGGGGGACCGAAAGCACTTGGAGGAACTCAAGGGTTCCATGGAACCCAGTTTGCGAACCACTGCTCTATTTCGTTCTGTACCATTTTATTCCGCAATCTGTCTTGCAGTCGCTTATGGGAAATCGGATCCACTTCTCGAATGCCTGCACAATTTGGAGACTTCCCTTTCAAGGCGCCAGCCTCACGTGGACCATCTAGCAGCAAATATTGGACGCGTTTGGACTTCCAGTGGGCAGAAGCCACTTGCCACGGAGCTCGTGGTCATTGACGGTCCAGTCAGGGTCACTGGATCTGTGACCGCCCCCAAGGCCGTGATTGTCCCTGGTGCCCAGAGGGTTCCAGCACTCGCTCCCTCGGACGTTTCGCAGCAGATGGATGAAGTCAAGAATGGTGTAGCCAAGATGGAGAATGATCTGAAGAATGTTGTTTTCAAATCGGTGCCGCAGACTATTCAAGGTATGACATTAGTGGGATGGTCACTCCTACACATATTAGAGATGGAGAAAGTCTTGAAAGGACCTTGTGCAGTGTGGATATTGTCCACATAAAGCAATAATCGCAGCGTGGTAAAGTACCAAGGAGCCATTCCAACGAGACTAGTTAACATAAAACGAAAGTGCAGTGGAAAACTAATACAAACTAATAGATGCACACTGCTGAATTGCATTCAGTTGTTCTCTCGTACGAGAGAACCTTTATTACTACCTTTATCAGCATGCCAGTGTGTGCAGTGAAAATAGTTGCTCATTCATTGCCAGTATTTTCACCATGTGTTTTCATTAGTTCCTTGCTTTGCATCACTTCCGTTGTTAGCGATTTCTGGCTCCTTTTTCAAACTCCAGTGATGTGTGCATGCCATAGCGTTGTTTCTGCTTGCAGCCTTGCATACTGCTCATTGTGTCACTCTCCTTTCACTGTTGTTTTCTTGCTTATAAACTTGTGCAGGAAACCTCAACTTCAACAAGCCTGTAAGTGCGTCGGCATTCAGTGCTGGTCTTGTTGTGGACACTACGTTGAATGGCGTTCCACTCGTTGACATGCTGGGAAACACCCTGAAAGTTACGGGGGACCAAGTTCTCAACGTTCCAGTTTCATTTGGTGACCTCTACGTGAACAACCTGAACGTTGAGACTATCAATGGAATCAACATTTCAGGTGTGCTATACATGGTGCTCAGTTTTATTGCATAGCTTGCATATCGAATTCAAGCTGCTCGGTATTCATTCTGGTGCACCATGACCATCCGGAGCTGTGACGCAGCTTTACTACATTATATAGGAACCTCTCATTACTCTGTAGTCTAAACATCAAAGCCCTTAACATGCTGTTTTTCAAATGTCTCTAGGCTTTAAGCGTTTTGAAGACTTACAGCCGCCGTCAAAAGTATACAGCCCAAAGGGTTTGTTTTGAAGCTGTTTAGAGTGGCTCCCTACCACATCAAGCAACTGAAACCTTGCGAGGATTGAGGACTTGTTTAAAGCAATTCCTTGTTTGAGTGATTACGGTCGCTGAGGATGCATAACGAGGCATGCTGCAGGTCTCTCAAGCAAACCCCTTGGGCTGTATACTTTTGACAGGGTTGTACTTAGGTTCTGTTGTTTAAATTTTCAGCTTGGCATTCTGTAAGCCCCCTTCCCATAATCAGTCGGTACTGCATGCCCTTTACTGCAGTGCAGTGACTCATCCTCTGACAGTGATACGCAAGAGATAAAAAATTAAGCATGGATATCTTCCAGCAGTATCCCATTGTTACAATATTGTTTCCTTCACAAAATTGCACGCATATGCTTACCCCTTACAGTTAACTGGACGTGTACATGCTGAAATCTGTCGCGCTATTCCTTCTTGCTGCCTCATTCAGCTGTTATGATGACCAACAAAGATCAACTTGTTACTGGCAATCTCAAGTTCGGCCATGTCTCGTTAACGGATCTCAATATCCAGCGGGGCCGCACGATCAATGGTGTTGACCCAGAAAAAATAGTGACCACAAACACTCCGCAAGTGATCCACGGAAGGAAGGCTTTTGCACGGTTGCATGTGCCTGGTGACCTCAAGGTTGCCACCACAACCAACAACGTGAGTGTGAAAATGCTGCGCAACACTGATTTGCCCTCAAGTTATGCTCCACTTCCTTCTCGTAAATTCACACGGCTCCTCATTTGGCCATTTTTCATCAATTTGTGATTAGGCTATGCGTACTGATTGCCATGTGTTACCAAATGAAACTCAATCTTAGACCTCTATGCCGTTCAGGTGTTCTTTGCAGCCTTCACTCGTGAATAGCAGATTGCACCACCATCATCTTTCAGACAAGTGTACAATTTCTTGGCAAAAGCTTTTAACAATTGCATGATAGCACTGAACATTTTTCTTTCATAAGTATGCCACATTAACTTAAAACACTGCATGCATGTAATACTTTACTGGGCAAAGGGATCAAATTTGCATCAGCAGGTCAAAAGCATTGCGCAAGCTTCGGTGAGCTTTTTTAACTCGATATTCCCGGTGCTCCAGTTTTGTTTCAATTGCTTCAAACTCCGCTTTCCATGATTGGGTAAATCAGCTAATGCAGTCAACAATTAAATGCAGGAAATGAAAAATATTATGAAAATATAGCAGCCTTGACATTTCTCCTACAGAATGACCTGTCCGCATTCGTGGGACACTTGGTTCCGCTGCAAGGCATTGCAACAGTGACTGGAGAGTGGACATTCGAGGTCCCCCTGACTGTTGGGTCAGCGCTGAACTTGAAAAACCCGATCGGTGGGCTCTACAGCATCCCAAAGCTGTATAGCGAGGCTGTTGACAAGCATAGCCACCAGACCATACACGGTAGGCAGACCCTATTCATGAGTCTATACCACTATTAGATTCAAATCTCATGTGTTGCATTCAGTACCTACCATACTGCCAGCATCTCCGCTAGGTGGACTTGAGCCAACTGCATAGCTACTTCCAATCCCGATAATGATCTTCCAACTGATATTTACATTCTTAAAGGGGTGACTGATTTTTGCTGGTGTTTGTTTTGGCTTTTGAACAATGCTTATGGCGTCGGTAAACATCATCGCCACGTGGAATTTGCCAGTTGTCAATAAACTTGTAATTGAATTTTTTTTAGTCCGGGGTCCAGGTTACCAAATGATGGTTATGCTGCAAGTGCATGAGATCACTTGAGGCATGCATAAGCTGGAATGTAATCGCTGCTTTGTCATTTCAATTCACTCTGACTCTTGCTCTAAACTGTTCCAGAATGACAGCAACTGGATAAGGAGCTATTGTATTGCAGATTTTGTGTGCCTCACGTGATCCCTTGCAGACTTGCGACATCACAACCTTTTTTTTTGGTTGCTGAAATCGAAACTGTATGAAAGAAGTTCAAATATAACTTATTTAGAGCGCATGCGAATTGCATGTGGTGGTCCATGTTTACTACTGTGTTCTGAAAATTCCAAAGCAGAAACAAAGAAAATTTTGGTCTCTACTACTTTTAACATTGCTTTCATTCATTCATAATAATTGGTTTTTGGGGAAAGGAAATGGTGCAGTATCAGTCTCATATATCCTTATACGCCTGAACCATGCTGTAAGGGAAGGGATAAAGGAGGGAGTGAAAGAAGGGAAGAAAGAGGTGCCGTAGTGGAGGCCTTGGGAATAATTTGGACCACCTGGGGATCTTTAACATGCAATGACATCACGCCCCTGTGTTGTGCGATGTCAGTGCAGGTTAAAGATCCCCAGGTGGCGGAAATTATTCCCAAGCCCTCCGCTATGGCACCTTTCTTCCTTTCTTCTTTCACTCCCTCCTGTATCCCTTCCCTTGATTCATTCAGTGTGCAATTTTCATGCTGTGATGCCGTAGAAATTATTCATTACTTTTCACTTTTCTATCCTTTCATGTGAGCATTTGTTTGCTTTATTGGCTTAATTGCTTTATTGCTTTGTGAATTGCCTTATATTTAAGCCCAGTCGATGCCACTGTTATTGTTCATTGTACAGGCTGTTGCAAAATTCCAAACACTGCAATAGTTCAATGACATTTCTTCATATACTGACCAGATTCATATGCTCGGTGCACTACGTAAAAGCCATCATGTTATTATTATTTGCATCATCTTGCGCACATACTTATGACAGAAGTGAACTGTTCAGATTTTTTTCTTTGCATTTCAGGGCCCAAAACGTATGAGGCACCAGTTGCGGTTCATGGGAACATGGAAGTCTCTGGCACCCTCAATGGCATCCGCCCCAGCCACGACCTAGTCACGCTGCACACACCGCAGGTCATCTTGGGCACATGGGTTGTCAGGGACAGGCTCCACTTCAAGCGCAACCTCAATGCTGCCACTGTCAATGGCTTGGACATTGCTCGAGATGCCGTCCTCAGAGGCAAGGGGCCGCAAGTCCTCTTCGGACGGAAGGTCTTCGATTCTGACCTTGTCGTGGCAAAAGACATCGCCATGACACCGGGCAGCACAATAGACGGTGTCGACCCTTCGGAGCTGGGAAGAATGACTGGTCTGGAAACGGTGTACAACTCTGCAGTGAATATCGAGTCGATGGTTGTCATTGGAAATGTGGTTGCTCACAAGGGAATCAACGACCACATGCTGAGAGACCTGCACAACTTGATATGGCTTAAGTCCGCCGACCAGGTAAGCACTGCTGTATTAGTCTCCTAGACAAGAGTTTTTGAAACTCGGTTTTCACATAAGCCGAGCAGATGCCATTTCGGATGACTAAAGTGATTTTGAAGGTCATAATTCCACCTGTATTCCACACCCGCATTTTCCTGACCACATGCTTAATGATGCACATCTTTTTGTTACTTTAAAAAAAAATGGTCAGCTTTGTCATTCATTTGCCTACAAGCTTCGCTGAAGCTTCTGTGATTAGTGCTAGCTGTAAGAGGCTCTTGTGTATACATTTCTGCCAAATAAATTTATACTAATTACTTTTGCAGCATATCAAGGTGCCTGTAAGCTTCAAGAACGTTCATGTGGAGAAAGATCTTGACACCGAAACAATCAACGGCATCAGCCTCGACGAAGACCTGATGAGAACTTTTGGAGATGAAGTACTTGAGGGGCCAGTTGTGTTTAGAGATTCCATTCAAGCAAAGGAGCCTGTTGACATAGCCCCTGGCATCAAAGTAAATGGAATAGATCTCTCGGAAGCTGCCAGGCTGGTAATTTTCCAATTTTTCTCCTCTTATATCTGGATAGCCCTTGCAATTGGTTTCATTTCAGATACAAATACTATGAATGAAGGATTCTGTGCACATGCCATGAAAGTGCTCGGTGCATCTAGTTTCATTTCACTAAAATGCCAGTTTCATTATGTTGAGAACAAATGCTGTCGTTTTTTTTCTGTCCAGGTGTCAAGGGCTCATCAGAATACGGTCATTCACGGGGACATATCTTTCCCGTCGGTAGTTGTGGAAAAGGACCTTCACTGTGAAACTGTCAATGGAAAGGGTCTTGCCAAGCAGTTCCTCCTTGTGAATGGTGAACAAGTTGTGGCTGGGGCACCGTCCTTCATGCAACCCATCTCAGCCAAAGACATTGTTGTGGACTTTGTCAACCCATTGCAACTTAATGGTGTTCCATTCAGAGAGTTTGTGGATGAATTGGTCTTGCAGAATTCTTCTCGGCATCGGCTCGTCACCAACAAACATTTCAGCAATGGCTTGGAAGGTAGGGTTTTCATTGCTGTTTGCATTGAAACTGATTTCCTGGTGGTTCGCACACTTAACTAAGCAGAGTGGGTGAAAATTTCGCCCAATTTTTTTTCTCATGACTTGCATGGTTTTTAAATTCCCAGCCCACCACTTGCAAAGCTATGGCCTCGTCGATGGCGTCAACATTGAGGAGATGGTCAGCAGTGTGGTACTGCTCAACGTTCCGCAGCAAGTGGATGGCATCAAGGTGTTCCAGAGCCGTTTACACCTGGAGTCTCTCCTTGCGGATCAAGTAAACAACATCGACATTAGGGAACACGTTCGCAGAGTCATCCGCCGCAATGTTCAGCAGGTCATATCTGGCAAAAAGACAGTCCTGGGGTGAGCTTCTTTGCCAATGTTTTTCATGTTCTGGCATTTCCTGCTCAAGTACACATTGCAATTCACTTCGTTCGGTCTACTGTGGCCAATGCCTCCTCATTCACCTCCCATCGCTGCTCATTTCTATTTGCAATTCGTTAAGTTGCACAGTTACCATATTTGCACAATGCATCCACTTTTGTTCCCCAAATATTTGTCGAAGCTTTAGAGGTACATTTCTTTGAGTAATATGCTAGCAGGTAGTCATTTCTTCACACACATAAAAAAGGTGCAATTATTAGTGTTGGTCTGCCATGGCTTCTTCCGTTTGTGCTCTGCCTTTTCTGTACTGCGGCTATCATCTGTTCATTTTCCATGAGTGGCCCACAATTCCTCAATATGCCATTTACCTTGCCGGTAGTAGACATGATGCTCAGTGGGCAACGTGGCTGCCGAGAACCTTTCTGCCACATTTCATTTCCTGGTCTTTTGAACATCTTTCTCCTTTTCTAGGAAAGCTTTTATTCATAGACATGTGACAACCGGTGACCTTGTAAACGGCGTCAGTATGAAGGACCTTTATGGACGGGCCATGTCAAAGACGCAGGAAAATCTAATCTCTGCGCCTATGACCTTCCTAGGTGGTGTCGAGGCTCGTGAGTACAAAGTCTCTTCACACGGAGAGCGATTTAAATATTTAAAGCTTTACAAAGTTTACATGCTTTTCACTGCACATCGGGAGTCTTTCTGCAGTGCCCAGCATTTGTAAATTTTTGCTTTTTGGCTGCTATATAGGGCCGGCATTGCACCTGCACAATAATGCAGTCTTCATGCTTACATAATACTTATTCAGGTGAAGATGCTAGGCACTTCAATGTCTTTACTTTTTTTTTGTAGTGCACCAGCACTAAAACCCACAGCCTCCTCCTAGCTGGCCACCTAAGTCATGTGAACTTGTGACACCTTCACAACTGCCCACCATACCAGGTGCCACTTAAATTAATGGGTGGTCGGGAAGAGCATAGCTTAACTGCTGCACCACTGCACCATTAGTAGTGCGAGGACTCCCAGGGGTCTGTTAACGTCCCCAAATCCCTTGTTTCTCCATATGACTTTTTCTCGATACTTTGTCAATCTCCACACTTCCATTCAATCTGCCTCTGTTTGCAGGGCGCCTGCACTTGTATGGACCAGCAAAGCTTGATGGACTCGACCTCAACAATGTAGTGAAGCTTCGAGACAACGAAGTCCTGGGTGGCACGGTGGTTTTCAAGAACCTGCTTTCAGATGGTGACATAGTGATCCATGGTCTTCTGAATGGTTGCAACATCACCAAGGTAAGATAGCAATCCTTCTTTAGCATTTACCCCCTGTATCTTATTGTTTAAGCATGCTACTCGAAATTTCGTTCATCCTAACCTCTAAGGGTGGTGACTGCCACTGGCACCTTCTGACCAGTGCCAGAATCCTAATCTCTCCTTTGACAGTTGCCCAACATCAATTCTTCAAAGGTAGTGTCTTCTGTTACCCCTTTGCAACACAGATTTGTACTTTTGTGTTTTTAGATTACTTCCCTGATCATTCCTACTGTACTGCAGGCTGTGTGTTGTAACTAGTTGGTTACTATGCTCGGCCCAGTGTCTGCACTTTGGATTCTCCTTCCACCTGTAATCGCACACGTGCCCAATGGCACGTACCATTTAGGACTCGATGAATCCATCGGTTCACAGCAGCCATTTCAGCTACTTCTGGCTTCGCACATGCTGCATGCTGGATTCAGTGATTTGGGTCTGGCGTTGTTTCTAAATGATACGTTGCAGTTTTTGGCATGGAATACATTTCAACAAACTGTAGCTTCGCAGCTTTCATTTTTTGCTTTAGTGCAATTTAATTCAATTTTACGTGCAAAGTGCATTTGAGTTGCTTTGCAATACTAAAGCTGTCCAGTTTTCTGAGCAGACTCTAGCGTTTTTGTTCATCTTGTTTGCAGCTCTACAAGGAAGCGTTGTACAACAGTGGAGTGAAACAGACTGTGTACAATCGAAAGCAATTCTCAAAGATGATTGTCAAAGGAAATGTCCATGTGCTTGGCGATGTGAATGGAGCACCGTTTGATGCCCTGATTGGGAACCTTGTCATGAAGAACACTCCTCAAACGTTGCACGGCCCCGTAACGTTCGTTGGCAAAGTTGCTGTTGACTCTCTCATCCTGTCTGGACCAATCAACGGTGTCAACCTAACCAACCTGCTGCGTGATGCAGTTACAAAGTCTGCTGAACAGGTACAGCACTTTCGTTTGCATTTTTTTGGTACTGTATGTTGTTTTTTAATAACTGAACAGCTCTAACGGTGCTCAGAAATTCCAAAAACAAACATTGCTAGCGCCCTTCCGTGGTAGTCCTGACACCCTGCAATGTTTCAGGTGATTCGAGGCACAAAGACATTCACAAACCAGCATGGATTAGTTGTGTCCAATTCTCTCCATGTCCATGGCAACGTTGACTCGCGTGGACCTGTGGGTGGCATCACAGTAGGTGACCTTGCCAGCATTGTAACGGCCCATGGCCGTCACGTCATCAGCGGCAAAAAGGTTGTGGCTGGAACCTTGAGTGCTGACAACGTCATTGTGAAAGGCAAGTTTTCGTTCTTCTCTTGAGGGCAACCATATCTTTCGCATTATTATACTGAACTATTATTATGCACTGTACTGAACAATTGCTGTGCAGTTTTTCAATATAAATTGTTTGTACAACATAAGGCTAGCATTTCCCAACATGACAACACGTCAAAAGAAAAGCAACCAATGATTTGGTGAAAAAATGAAATGCCTTAGTGCATATTTTTATTTCGCATCCTTTTAGTCTGTCATTTCATGCGCTTTTCTTAATCTTGTTCGTCTAGGAAAGCTGAATGGTCTGCGCATACCCGAGGACTTGGTCCTCTTGAGGCACAAGCACCAGCACATTCCAGGCAAGGTCATCCTTGCTGGCCCGGCTGCAATTCAAGGCAATCTCAACTTGAACAGGGTCAACGACCTCTACTTGGAGCAGCTGCTTGCAGAGAGGGTGACACTAGGCTCCAACCAGAGGATTAGGTCCAGGCTGGTCTTCCAGAGAGACGTGCCAGTTCATGGTGGGTCCAGTAAAAAAACACCGCACGAATGCGCATATTGTATATGTATTATATGCACAATGACTCAGAAACTGCTTTTCTAGAAAGGTTTTGCGTTAAGCTGTCATCTTTGGTGCTAGCCTAGAACTTCATCCCTTTCGGTGCTTAGTGATTCTAACAACTGCACAAGCTTTTAGTTAGGCGAGCTGCAGCCAAGTGGGCTTTTTAAGGAGCTAGCATTACATTAACAACTGTGCAGTTGCTTCTTGTGGTTTAAAATTTGTCCATTCAACAAGTCTTGCAGAGCAGTCTCCCAAACATTGATCCCTTAAAGCTATCTCGTGTCCTGCATTTCCTCCCTTATTCTTATTTTTTATTCTTTTTAGCGCCTACAGCAATTTGTCTCCAAATGTCTAAATTGCTATAACCCCTCCCCCTCGCAGGTGGAGGTGCTTAAATATATACACTTGTGTTAGAATTATGTTTGCTTCACTACTTTAGGAGATCTGGGAGCTGAACGGATCAATGGCATCTTGAGGGAGCATCTAGTCACTCAGTCCGGCGAGCACAAGCTGTCTGGCGCAAAGACATTTGTTCAGGATGTGGAAATTCGTGCCAACCTCAATGCCGTGACTGTGAATGGCTTCAATCTGCTTGAACTCTCCAAGGACATTGTCCTCATCAACAGGCCTGAAGAAATACCACATTCTACGGTGCGTTTTTCTTCTCTGTTCCCCTTTTAATGCAGCAGCATTAGTTGTCGCCACACCAAAGCCTCGCCCATGCCCGAAACAATCGCAGATTGGCCAAGGGGTCGCGTGACCTCTCTATTTGTGTTAGCAAATGTCACTGCCATCACAATATGACTATTGCCTGCCACTGCAGTTAGCAGTTTGAATACGGCTGTTGCTGGACCTAAAATTGCAAAAGAAAAACTGACGCAAACACCCACAGAAGCTGTGTCAAAAGTGGAATCTGATGCTACTATATTCCACACTTAAAGTGACTTGAGCATCCCCATAGTGTTTTGAGGTACTCTTGTAGCTCATGTCTTAATTGCTGAAGAAATGCGATGAATTTATTTGTACTGGTGACCTATAACTGATTGTACCGAGTGCTCTCCTCCTTCGTCAGCTACGTGCTTCCTAAACGATCGATCCTCATTCATTTCCACACGGTTCTGCTTCGTGTCATAGTAATACTGGTCACTGGAGTCTCTTGCATTTCCTGATGTGCACAGTACATTGCATCGCAACACAATGAGCAAAACTTTGTGCAACGTTTTGCCTTAAGCAGCCTCACTGTTTTTATTCTTTGTAGGTTTTCTCTGCTCCCATTGAAGTGGTAGGACCAATGACAGTTGTAGGCACTGCAAATGGCATTGACGTCCAACACCTGAAACAAAACTTTGACAGTGGCAAGAACGGCTGGCGGCAAGGTGCTCAGCGTGTGGTCGATGGCCTCAAACACCACGAAGCAACTCTGCAGAAACAGTATGCTGCTTACAAAGGTTCGTTCTCTGCAAAGTTCCTTCCAGTATTTTGTGCCAGTAAATCCTGTGTTCAATGTTTTTAGGCTCCTTTTGCGTAAAGAATTCAGTTTGCCACATTCCAGCTGTACCTGATGTCGGGTTCATCGGTTCCATACACAGACCACCAAAGGCGCTTTGCATACCCCTTGTTCATCAAATGCATTCAAACATTGAAAGCCTCACCTTCCAGGGAGCAGGCTCAGTGAGCCATGGTCCTGTCACAGAAGTGACACATCCACAGTCAGCCTAAAACACTGCTTCATTGCGGACCAAACCAACGCTTTCAGAGGGGCTACATTTCATGTAGCAGAGCATTTAAAGATCTCATGAGCGCAACAACAAAATTCGCGCTAGCATGTGAGCATAACAGAACACTCTCAGAGGCCTGAATGGGACGAAGCGGCACAGATAAGGGCTCTCAGTGGTACAATAAACCAGGCTGGTCTCGTAGTAGTCGCTCCCACCAAGCAGCTATTCCATCTTCAGAGATGCCACTTCCATTTTCTGTCTTTGTACTGGTCAGGTGTCCGTGTAAATCCTGATGGCTTGTGTTAGCCACCGATAGCGTGATAGCGCCCCAGCAGCATTGCTGCCGGAATCTCCCGTGCACTGCTTTTGCTGCCCTTATCGAGCCATTGCCACGGCGATCACACGCACATGTTGAGAGCAAGTTTGGTCATGTGCAGTTGCACTGCACCTGTACACACCTAGATGACTGGAGAGTGCACGCAGTTTAAATGGCTAAAAAAAAGGGGCCGTAGAGCCCCATGACCTGTACAGTACTTTAATAATGATTGGGAAGAGTTCTTAACATTATATAGCACACGTGGCATTCTGTTTCTTGCTTTGCACTAGTCGGAACATTGCCCATGGCAAACCAGGCTCCCCTTCCTAGGCAGAGGAGCAATGCTCGTGGCATAGACTAGTGCAAGTGCTCAAATTCTCAATCCCAGCTGCAGGGTTAAGAGCTATCGGAAAGAAAGACCTTAGTTTTGTGCTCTACTTTCAAGCATTACACGCCTTGCAGGGCAGCGTCTTGTCTTATGTTCATTGGAGTGAGTTTGCCTCTTGTGTTGCAAGATGAGATTGGAGAGTTCTGGTATGTAACAGTAGGTTCTACTGAATTTCAACGATTTTCTAATTTCTCCTCGAATACGAATTCTTGTTGCCAATTGCTGTTTGAATAAAAATTCAATGAAATTGAGTTTGCAGCAAACTAAATCAAAATGCTAGTCTATACTCATAGTTGCCTGCTGTTGTGAGCATTTCTTAATGTGCCAACCACAGGGCAAGCCACGGGTTTCGCCTACTTCAGGGCGTTTCAAACTCTCGACATTCCATCGCGAAGAATCCTGGCCAGCCCAGTGGCTCTCCCTCTCACGTAAGTTCTGCCTTCAGAAAATTTTCCAACTAAATGGCTTCACACTTCCTTATTCTGGCCAAGGACATTATATATGTCGTGAATGTTGCGCAACCATATCAGCAGCATGTAACTATTGAACACTGAGCAGATTTAAGCAGGTGCCAGAAGTTTGTCCTTGCATCCATCCCTAGTTCGACAATGCACAGGAGAATACATGAACTTCAGCATTTTTTTTCTTAAAATGAGCTATATCCACCTAGACAGAGACGGAGCTTTTTCTGCTGCGGAAGTTTCTGAAGCAGAAATTTTTATCAGCAGCAACACATTGGAAGCTGTTGCATGATATGCTTTAAAATGCTAGTTCTATGGCATATTTAATTATAGTTCTTCAAAGAAAGATCTATGGGCAAACTTACAATTACAACTGAACTTCACTTAAATATGTCTGGATTTGGCTCATCTCGAAAAAAATTCCTCACTTGTCTCACGATCCTTGTGCCTTTGTGTTAATGCTGTGCATTCTGTTCATTCCAACATGACCCAGCTTGCCATCTCGTTTCATATGCTATGTCATTGAAAACGAAAGCTTTTCAATTCAATCAAGTTATTTAAACTAATCGTATTTAATTTCGGCGCATATGAAAGCATTGACTGAGCCGTTTCCATCATGCAGCCCCCTCTGGAGTGCAGCTCCTGCAGACATGATGGTCCTGTGGACAGCCTGGCCCTCACACTGCCTGCATGGTGGCGACAACTGCTGCGAGGAGTTTTCGTCGCAGGTGCTGAGAATCGAGCAAGACGGTGCACTCTCCAAGGGACAGCTTGCCTTGCGCCGTCGCTATTTCCCTTTCTCCTCTCCTGCTGCTGCCACACAGCCTGGATATGTTGTCTGGACCAACAGCACATCTAACAGGATCGGGTGAGCTCTTCTGCCTGCCTTCTCTGGGGTGCAGAAAGATGAATATGTCTCTTAAAGCTCAGTGTAGCCATGGGCAGTTTTCGTACTGCACTTTGTTCAGCTGGGTTTTCACAATACTTTTGCTCCAATTTTTTTTTTTAAGAATGGGTCTGAATTTTCACCCAAGAAAAGCTCTCTATGCAGACTGAAATTCATTAAAGTCTGCTCTGGATCTGTTTAGTCGCAAGTCCATTACTTCGATGACTGGTGAAAAGTTATTATTCCGACAAAGTGCTAGAATGTTTCTCTCGGTTTACGGATATTTCGCGGTCATTACTGCTCCAGTCTTGCATTGTAAATGTGAGCCCCCCCCACCACACACACCAGTAATTTACTTCAGTGAGTTCCTTATCTCAAAAGCATGAATGTACTGAACATTTGGCTACGTTGCTGTGACTAGCCTTCCAGCCCTCTGTACACAGTACTTACAAACATTCATTGGTCTAATCTAAACAGGTGGAAGGGATTCTCAAATGGAAGTCTCCGCTCAATCCTCCCCCCCCCCCCCCCCCCTCCCCCCCTTCCCTCTGGACTATCACATGCATTCACCTCGGCAATCGTTTGCCTGGCCAACTGCCACCTTTCCAGGTGCGAACACCCGGGCACGGAGGAGCTAGTCATGGGTCTTCTTGATCCACGTAGCCAGCTTGTCAACGACCAGCTTGTCAAAGTGGAGCTGAGTGTGACAACGTCGGCTTTCGTGAGCGACGTCAAAATGTTTGAATTTCTCGGAAGCACATACCTCATCGTTGCACACTCATTCAACAAGTACCTGCTGCCTTCAAGCAACGGTGAGTGCAGGCACGTTTTTTCCTCATTGTTGCTAGTCTGTACTTGCACAAGATGTTTGTCTAGAAAGGGTTTTTTTTTTCTCTATCTGCCAAACTCATTTTCGTACAGACTACTACATGGTTGGCAGCTTGGCTTTTTAAGCATGTTGATGCATGGCTAACAGACAAACTGTAGCACGTCTGAAGGCTGACGCGGAAATGGAGACTAACAGAATGAGCACCAACGTTCTTGGAAGTTGGCATGTGTTAGTCTCTGTTCATGTGACTTCGTCTATTGCGCTGCAGTTTGTTTACTACCTGGTGTAGTATTTTGTATAGTGTCTTTCAGACATGAGCTGCAAGTTGTGTCATCTTGCATTGGGGTTAAAACTTTTCTTTCACAGGAGGACACATCGACGTCTACAGGCGTGCCAGAGGGCAGAGGCAATGGAAACTACACCAGACCCTCAATACAACTAGTGTGGTTTCCACAGACGTTGTAGAGTTTGGGGGCACTGTATTCCTATCATCTGCCAGAAGCTGGAAGGAAGGCCTGAGATCATCCCAGTCCACTGTCTACACCCTGACACAAGCTGTTGATGTCGTAAGCACTTTTCCCACGACCCCGTTTGTACCGAGACCAGCAGCAAAAGGAATGAAATGCTGTATGAATCAAAATCCACACTAGCCGATTGGTTCACAGCACTTCATTGCAATAGATGTGTCTGGATGGGGCTAAGGAGCAAAACACTTTGCCAGTGAAGTCTTGGTCACCCTGAACAATTGCTCAGGATCAACTACATTGATCCCAAATGATCTTGTACTACAAGCAATTGAACATGCAGTGGTTCACAAGTTCTTCACAACCATCACTTACCTCCTAGCATGCATTTCATTTCGGAAGTGAACATGCACTGCATATCTGAGACGTGTGACGATCTGTGCCACACCAAGAATTTTGCAGGACTTTAACATCCCATCTTTGTTATTACTGATGTGTCTAGCATTTCCTTCCATTTTTCCCTGTTCCGTGCAGTTTGTGCCCTTGGCCGACTTCCCCACATCGCTGGCTTCATCAACCCTGTTCCTGACTGTGGACGACTCGCTGCTGTGTGCATTTGCTAGCGAAAAGGCAGCACTGCAGGACCAACACAGCTGGCTGGATGCCCACACAGAGCCGGTCAGCATCTATAGATACGTGCAAGGTCGTTTTGAACTCCTCCAGAACATCCCGGTGTATGGGGTCAACAGCATGGAGCGTTTCAAGTTTTCAGGTAACTCTACTCTCTTCCTTCAGCATTGTCCTGACTCGTACTTCAGCAGTGAAGACTTGTGTGTTGGGAAGAGGGTTGTGTAGTCTGCAGGAATGCATCTAGACTGGGAATTCGGCCAGATATGAGTCTGCTTCACACACAGCCAGCTTCCTTAATTGCAGCATTCCATGAAACTTCTTTGCCTCTGGCTTGTACAGCAATAGTTGCAGGTTGAAAGCTGTGTACACTTTTACTTATTTTCTATTGCTGTGTGTGCCGTTTCAGTTCATGTACGCTGAGGACTCCACATGCTGCAATTTCATGGCAGTTTCACAGACAGCTTCGACAGAATTTATTCCACAGTGCAATAAAGGGAATTTGAAATCGTAGACTGAATTGAGGACTGAACACTTGCCACTCAATTTAGTGTGAATTTTCTATTTGAATTTGAGCTCTCGTGTAGAGCCTTCAGAACTGGGACTGAGCCTTGTAACATTGCTGTAAATGTCAGTCTCTGTATTAATCCACAAACTATGGAACAGATAACCACTTTCAGAACTCGCTGTGCCGAATAGAATGTACACATCCCTAATGTACTTTGCAGCCTGTTGTGGTTAAAGTGTATTAAGCACAAGGAATTGCAAAATTTACGTTTTTCATCTCGTAACAACCTTCCACTGCACATAGGGCTCTCTGCTACGTCCGAATACTGATTTGCTGTAAACCATCCTCTCCACAGGTGAAACATTCCTTGTGCTTGGCAGTCAACACCTCAACGCAGTAGCCATCTACCAATGGAAGGGCTACAGCAAGTTTCAGAGGGTGCAGACCATCTCCGAATCTCCAATGGCTCTCAAGACCTACTGGTCCCGCTCGGGCCACCTGTTCCTTGCTGTGGCTACGGAATGCGGCAAAACTGTGGTCTTCCAAGCATCTCAGCTCAGCCAGTGCATTCGCCCAAGGGACGATCTGGACCATGCCTATGGTCATGCCCGCATAATGTAATCTTTGCACGGATACTGCAACAACTGCATACATGTTAACTAGCGAGATACTCGCACGACCATTCTAGTCACAATCTCGTGCCTTTTGCGAAGGCAAATTTGAGTACCTGTATACGGGCTATATTTCTATATTTGTGCTGTTTTAAATGTTTTTTCTCCACTTCGGTTGCCTTAGCAACACAATTTTTTATGTTTATACACTAAACACTGCAGCTTTTGCTGCAAGCTCCACAGCTAGTAAAACTTGCTGCTGTTATACTGTGCTTTAAGGCACTACTTTTGGTTGAATAAAACCTTGTTATAAATTTTATACTGGAGAGATGTCTTGTGCTAGTGTTGCAGAGCTAATAAGGGAGTAATTACATGTGCTAACTGCAGCACAAACCACTAAAGTGGCTTGTATCCCCTTAACGAGAAAAATGGCAAACTTTCTTGATATAACCAAGTAATTACACTTATTTTCTGCACGACTGAGCACTTCAACCTTGTGACCAGTCTTTCAGTAAAAAAATTGCAAACAAAATGGTGGTTGGACATTTCGGCATATCTCAACACCTTGCTGAATATTGCATCAATGATCTTTTGATTGAGAATAAATTGAAACCAGTTAGCACTTTGGTTGACACTGCTTGCTATTCCATTCTGGTGCCACAACAAACACGGCTTTCCAAAGGGACAGATAGTGTACAACATAGGATGAACACAAGCGAAGCATTAATTCGTGTTCCCACTGAACCAATGCAAATTACAATGAAAATGCAATACAAAGAATACAGATCAAAATAACTGGGAATACATGGGCACATACCACCAGAAGAGAACATAATACTACAGTGGTGCGCATATTTGAATAGTTTTCAGATCGGTATTTACTGCTCGATTCGCATCATACTTTTACTATTCGAATTTCAAGTACCACGGCTAATTATCGCAGTATATCAAAACTGTTCTCATTTTGACATGCTGCGAAATAGCAAGTGAACTGTCATATATCGGTTCACTTGTCATTTCATCATAAAATAAACAGCCAGCACACAGCAAAACTGCGCATGCGGTATTGTACAGCCTTGCATAAAAACAAAGTGCTGATGGTCATCGAGAGCTGCTGCATGCTTGTGAATCGAGAGACGCACAAGCAGTACCACGCAGCAAGTCACTGTGGTATGCCACGATGCAGCCCACAACTGGCTGCTAACACGTTGGCGATGAAAGCGAAGAGGTGCCAGCGATCAGTTATCGATAACTATATGACGAGTATACTATACGGTCACTATACGCAGGGTGCACGCAGGTGGTGCTTAAACAGACTAAGATGGGTTCTGCAAATATTTTGCCGAAGTGCACAAAAACTTAATAAGTTGCCTGCTGTGGCGTCTACAATAAGTGTCGAATGTTCTTGCGATTTTCATGCCAAAACACCAGTTGGAACTCGTTCTGTTGCCCTTATATATGGTATGCATGAGTCATCACCTTCTGGAATGTTCCAAGTACCTTCTACTGGATTATATCGGATTGTACTAATCTGACCCACTATTCCGCCCTCATTCATTTTCTGGGACGGCCCCACTTCAAAATTTTGGGAGTCCTTTGGAATTTTGAGGGGTCGGTCAACTTCAAAATTTTGGAGAGGTCCTCAGATCTTCAGATTTGGCGGTGCACTACGATTCATCTACTGGTGGTCACGTGTTCACGTCATGACCCTCTCGACCAGTAAGGGAATTTCGTGACAGAGAAGCCGGAAATTTTTGTAAGACAACCTAAGTGACGTCGCATTAAAAAAAATCTTACGAAAGAAACAAAACCTCGAAGCCAGGCCATGCCCAGGGGAAAAGAAACCATGCCAACTACATGGCTTGGATTCATTTTCACACCTTTGGTTTGCGACAGTGTTCAGGCCCATCAAGGGGGCTTGCATCCTGGTAAAAGCAACACGCGAGGGCTGAGCAGGCTGCGTGTATTTGTTAACACTGAGTTTGGAGTGGCATTATACACAACGGCGCTTTGCATCCAGGCACACGAGGGAGCTTGAAAGGGATAGTCCCGCTCGTGTTATAGCTCAAATTGCCGCATTTGCGTGTTTCTCAAGCTGTTTTGCAGAGTTTTTCCAGCATTATTCTGCACTTTACTCCTGTAGTAATTGACCGGCAATGTCACCAGCCTCGCTCCTGCTGTACGGAATTATCTGGCCACCTTACACTGCTTCACAACAGCGTTCAATAAGCTCCTTTATAAGCATTAGGTAAAACTGTCATATTAGTCTGTTTGAACAAAGTTAGACTGTTCAAAGAATTGTAAATGATGTGTTTATCTTATGCATAATTCCGCTCCCTTAATTATTGCCCGGTAGGCATCACTAAATTATGCTCATAATTTGTAGAAACAAGATTTGCAGTGCACCCATTTTTTCTCATAGCTGTGCTATATGGTAAAGCATTAGTTTTTACTTTAAATTACCTCTATTGATAATCAAAAATGTTATAAAATAACCTGTAACGATATTTTAAAGCATCCGGTATGATTCGCAATCAATTTTTATTACTTGTAATCACTTCGGAATTGAGCTTGGCGCATGATGGCCTTAGCTGCCTATGTGCCATAAAACCCAACACAACACAACACTTCGGAACCAAAAATTTAATATTCACACACCTCTACAAAGTACATAGCTAGTAAAATGGTAGCATTAGAGGGTTGCATTAGTGGGTGCAGATATGATGGGAGTGTTTTATATAACACTAGCAAGTTCTCTGCAAAAATGAATGATGCAGCCAGGTGGTTCTATTCCAGGCAGTGCAGCAGTGTGCCATGAACGGCATAAGTTGTAATTCTGCTGATACTCAGTCTACTCGGCATGGACAGATAAGCTTGTCAACAGGTTTTGACCACAGTTTTGGAGGAGAATACCAACAACGGGAACTGAATGTATCGTGCACTTGTCATATTTGATTTCTGCATCGAGCTTCCCATCGGTATATACCGCAACTGTGAACTCAAATTTCACTCCCTGCTTGTTGAACCTGCTGGAATACAGTATTTTTTTAATAGAGAAACAAAAGGCCAGGAAAATGAGTTACATTGTGTATGTTCACACAGGCCCACTTCCTATACTCTGGTGGATATGTTATGCGGCAGATTTTGATCTTGGGCACTGCATTTTAGCCAAAACAGATGCATCTGTGTACTTTACTATTCACTTTGGTTATATTTGTTTGCTTGAAGCATGTTTATTTCTGTCTGGTGACTGCACAAGCAAGGTCTAGAAGGCTGCCCAAATTTTGCATTACTGATTCCTCACTGCATGCAACTTCCTTTAGTAACACTGCTTAAAACAGCATTACGTTTTCCAGCAGTCATTGAGTGACGGTGCCCAGGGAGGGGGCAAGGGGTGGTGTCCAGGCCATGCATAATTTGATGAGCACTTCCTTGAAACCCCTACAAGCAAGAGGTTTCCTGATAATGCAGCCTGTACGAGTCCCCCTCACTAGTTAGATCTGATAAAATTTGTACGTAAAGCTCACGCATCACTGTATTTTGTGCAGTGGATTTGTTTTACCTTCAAGAGGATCAATTCCACAAAGGCATCATGCATACCCAAAATTACTTCGTGCCCCCACCCCCACTATTCTTCTCCGCGCCACTCCTGGTCACGTCAATGCAGATAGTCCTCCACCAGTGCCGCTATGATGAGGTGACCGCTTAGGAATGCAGTTATAGCCTACACCTATTCCACAATAAGAACAATACTTGTTTTATTTGCTAGATGTTATTAGATTTCTACATATGAAGCCAGACACAAGAACAATGCCTAATCAATAAATGCTATGATTGCCTGAACTGAGAACTGTTGTTCCAACTGCAAGAAGGCATTACAGGAGACCCCGAAAATTAGTCATGTGTGAAATACATGCTAATAGACCGTGCATATCTCTCTGCTTGAACTTTCACCGGACCCTGTTAGTCCATGCTTGCCCCAACCTGGTACCAAGCGGAATGGGGTACTAAAAAATATGCCAGTCTCAAATAAAACGCATTTATTTCACAAATGTTATGTACAAAAAGAAGCTGAAAACTAAATTCCAGCCTCAGCCCCATGCATGGGACTTTGCATAGTGCAAGGTCAACTTGCCGTTGGAACCAAAACACTGAAAATAAAAACAACAGAAAATGCATTTCCAAAAATATTCGTAGCAGCCCCAAGTGTACTTCCTCGAATGCCATGCAAACACACATACCTCATACAGATTGCTGATCTCTTGGTCCAAGGCTGGAGCAAACGCCTGGTTTATGTACAGGAACTGCACACAATAAGCAGAAAACTGTTGTAGCCTAGAGCACCTCTGAAGCAATAAATTCACAACCTTATGTAAACATTTCCCTTAAAATAATAGTACAAAAGAATGTAACACCTGCTGTCGGAAAATGGTAAGAGACTGGCAAACAGGCAAGAGTGAGCACTAATATAGCATAATGAACAGAAATGCAAAAACGAGACAGAGTACAAAGTCTACAGCACTTCTCAATGCTGAGTCTTTTTGTGTGCTGTCCATATAGCTTTTCTTTCTACACTACTATCTGCGATGAATCAAGCATGCCATGTTAAGCACTGATATCCTTATCGTGTCTCTCTGCATGACCAGCCAATCATTTCCAGGGTCTAAACAGACACCTAAGAGAGCCTACAGCCAGGAACTTGGAAGAGAGATAGCAAACGGGTGCATACATTGTTGCAAGTGTTTCAAGAATAAATGCACCATTGAAAAAACACCGTTGAAAAATGCACCATTGAAAAAACACCACTGAAAAATGCACCATTGAAAAAACACCATTGAAAAATGCACCATTGAAAAAACATTCCAATGGCGGACAGGCTGCCATTGGAATCTGAACCTGGCAACGTTTAACACTAGAACTTTAGCTAGTGAGCCTAGCCTAGCAGTGCTGTTTGAGGAACTAGCGGGAATTAAATGGGATGTGATAGGGCTTAGAGAAGTTAGGAGGACAGGTGAGGCGTATACAGTACTAAAGGACGGGCACATACTGTGCTATCGCGGGTTAGAGGATAGACGAGAACTAGGTGTGGGTTTCCTCATTAATAAGGATATAGCTGGCAACGTAGAGGAGTTCTACAGTATTAACGAGAGGGTAGCAGCTATAGTAATTAGGCTGAATAGGAGGTACAAGCTGAAAATGGTGCAGGCCTACGCGCCCACATCCAGCCATGATGACCAGACCGTTGAAAGTTTCTATAAGAACGTAGAATCGGCAATGAATAAAGTAAAATCGCAGTACACTGTACTGATGGGCGACTTCAATGCAAAGGTGGGCAAGAAGCATGCTGACGACCACGCGGTAGGTGACTATGGGATAGGCTCTAGAAATAGCAGGGGAGAGTTATTAGTCAAATTAGCGGATAGAAATAATTTACGGATCATGAATACCTTCTTCCGCAAACGAGAAAACAGGAAATGGACCTGGAAGAGCCCCAATGGTGAGATTAAAAATGAAATCGACTTCATACTATGCGCTAAACCTGGCATCATTCAAGATGTGGCCGTCCTCGGAAAGGTGCGTTGTAGCGACCACAGAATGGTAAGGTCTAGAATTAGCTTAGACTTGAAGAGGGAACGGAAGAAGCTAGTGAAGAGGAAGACCATTAACGAGTTAGCCGTAAGAGGGAAAGCACAGGAGTTTAGGATAGCGCTGCAAAACCGATATTCGGCTTTAACTGAGGAAGATGATCTTGATGTTCATTCAATGCACAATAATCTGACATCAATAATTACGGAGTGCGCAGTAGAAGTAGGCGGTAGGACAGTTCGAAAGGATACCGGGAAGCTATCTCAGGTGACGAAAGATCTGATTAAGAAGCGCCAAAACATGAGAGCATCTAACCCTACCGACAGAATAGAACTAACGGAGCTATCAAAGTTAATAAATAAGCGCAAGGTAGCCGACATAAGGAATTTTAATATGGAGAGAATCGAGCATGCTATAAAGAACGGAGGTAGCCTAAAAACAGTGAAGAGGAAACTAGGCATAGGTAAAAACCAGATGTATGCATTAAGAGACAAGCAGGGCAATGTCATTAACAATATGGATAAGATAGTTAACGTAGCCGAAGAGTTCTACACAGACCTGTACAGTAGCCAATGTAATCAGAGCGCTAATGAGAAAGACAGCAGTGCACAGCAATGCGCCATCCCGCCAGTAACGAAAGATGAAGTAAAGAAAGCCTTAGAAGCAATGAAAAGGGGAAAAGCAGCTGGGGAAGATCAGGTAACAGCAGATCTGTTGAAGGATGGAGGGGAAATCGTGCTTGAAAAACTAGCCACCCTGTATACGCAATGCCTTATGACCGCGACTGTACCAGAAGCTTGGAAGAATGCAAACATTATCTTAATTCATAAGAAGGGAGACGCCAAGGACTTGAAAAATTACAGGCCGATCAGCTTACTATCCGTTGCCTACAATGTATTTACTAAGGTAATCGCTAATAGAGTCAGGGCAACGTTAGACTTTAATCAACCAAATGATCAGGCAGGCTTTCGTAAAGGATATTCCACAATAGATCATATTCACACTATCAATCAGGTGATAGAGAAATGTGCAGAATATAACCAACCTCTATATATAGCTTTCATTGATTACGAGAAAGCATTCGACTCAGTGGAAACCTCAGCAGTCATACAGGCATTGCGTAATCAGGGGGTAGAAGGGCCTTATGTCCAAATACTGGAAGATATATATAGCAACTGCACAGCTACTATAGTCCTCCATAAAGTCAGCAATAAAATTCCAATAAGGAAGGGCGTCAGGCAAGGAGACACGATCTCGCCAATGCTGTTCACCGCAAGTTTACAGGAGGTATTTCGAGGCCTGAATTGGGAACAGTTGGGAATAAGAATAAATGGAGAATACCTAAATAATCTGCGATTTGCTGATGACATTGCCTTGCTGAGTCACTCAGGAGGTGAACTGCAAATCATGATCAATGAGTTAGGCGGGCAGAGCAGATCGATGGGTCTAAAAATTCACATGCAGAAAACCAAGGTAAGGTTCAACAGTCTAGCAAAGGAACAACAGTTCACAACTGGCAGCGAGAGCCTGGAAGTTGTGACGGAATGCGTCTACTTAGGGCAGGTAGTGACAGCTGATCCAGATCATGAGAGGGAAATAACTAGAAGGATAAGAATGAGGTGGAGCGCATATGGCAAATTCTCGCAGATCATGAGTGGCAGTTTACCAATTTCCCTCAAGAGGAAAGTGTACAACAGCATAATCTTACCGGTACTCACCTACGGGGCAGAAACGTGGAGGCTAACGAAAAGAGTTCAGCTTAAGTTAAGGACAATGCAGCGAGCCATGGAAAGAAAAATGATAGGTGTAACGTTAAGAGATCGGAAGCGGGCAGAGTGGGTGAGGGAACAAACACGGGTTAATGACATCCTAGTCGAAATCAAGAGAAAGAAATGGGCTTGGGCAGGGCATGTAATGCGAAGGCAAGATAACCGCTGGTCCTTAAGGGTAACGGAGTGGATTCCAAGAGAAAGTAAGCGTAGCAGGGGGCGGCAGAAGGTTAGGTGGGCGGATGAGATTAAGAAGCTTGCAGGCGGCAAAGGGTGGATGCAGCTGGCAAAGGAGAGGGTTAATTGGAGAGACATGGGAGAGGCCTTTGCCCTGCAGTGGGTGTAGTAAGGCTGATGATGATGATGATGATGAAAAAACATTCTTGTAGCCTACATATGCAGTCAGGAATTGAAAGATGCAGTGTGCACGTCTGCAAGAGGCTACTGAACTGCTCACTTGAATTCTAGGCTGCATAATCTGTGAGTTGCGCTTCATCCGGAGAAATGCGTTTCTTTTAACTTACAATGTCTTGTTTCTTAAAAGCTTGCCACATAACTAGAAGCATCAAAAATAGACCCGCTTACATGAGGCTGATTATGACGAGCAAGTATATGCATCTGGGGCATAGTATGTAATTTAAGTGGTGAAAATAGCTGAAGGCTACTTTCGCCACTTAGGAGGGGAACCCAACATGCACCTTGCAAAACTTTAGTCTCCTGTGCTCCAAAAATGTACCCATTCATAGCAATGTTAGCTTTCTCTTCTTTTTCAGGAGCAACAAACGGAAACAAGTGCTGTGATAGAGCAATATGGAGTTTGAGTGCAGCGAGAAGAAACAAAACTTGTGTTAGGCATGCCAGAAAGTCGCAAAGATTGCAGCCTCCTGAGTGAGAGTGGTCCTGTCAACAGAACACTGCAACGCAGTAAGTGCAAAAACTTTTGTGACCTGCTTCTGGAGTTTACGTGAGCTTGTCAGTACCCGCACCTCCACCAAATGGAACGATGCCCCGTACACAGAAGAAACACCAGAAACTAGCATTAGCTGCAGCGTCCTTGTCCTCGTCTACTGTCCAGCGACAGACCAACTTCCGCTTCGCTTCGCGCCTGTGTACCGTAACAATATCAAATCGAGATACAGGCAAAAGTTTCAGCCAACCACATTCATGGCCTGCTTCCGGAGTTTGCGTGTACTTGTGAGTACTATTTCAAATCTAGATACAGGCAAAAGTTTCAGCAACCACGTTCATGACCTGCTTCCGGAGTTAGCATGTGCTTCAGAGTACTATTTCGAATGGAGATACAGGCAAAAGTTGCAGCACCATTTTCATAACCTGCTTCCGGAGTTTGCGTGTGCTTGTGAGTAATAATAATTGGTTTTTTGGGGAAAGGAAATGGCGCAGTATCTGTCTCATATATCCTTGGACACCTGAACCCCGCCATAAGGGAAGGGATAAGAGAGGGAGTAAAAGAAGAAAGGAAGAATTAGGTGCCGTAGTGGAGGGAGAGGGCTCCGGAATAATTTCGACCACCTGGGGATCTTTAACGTGCACTGACATCCTCAGCACACGGGCGCCTTAGCGTTTTTCCTCCATAAAAACGCAGCCGCCGCGGTCGGGTTCGAACCCGGGAACTCCGGATCAGTAGTCGAGCGCCCTAACCACTGAGCCACCGCTTGTGAGTAATATTTCAAATTGAGACACAGGCATAAGTTTCGCACAACCACTTTCATGGCCTGCTTCTGGAGTTAGCATGTGCTTGAGAGCACTATTTCAAATGGAGATACGGGCATAAGTTTCACCCAACCACTTTCATGACCTGCTTTTGGAGTTTGTGCGTGCTTGTGAATACTATTTCAGATCAAGATACAGGCAGAAGTTTCAGCCAACCACTTTCATGATTTGCTTCTGGCGTTTGTGTGCTTGTGAGTACTACTGTATTTCAAACCGAGATACAGGCAAAATTTCAGCCCTCTTTCAGTTCACAGTGCATGTGTAAATTATTTCAGAAAAGTGACGTGACAGCAGGTGTGGGGGGGAGGGGGGGGGGGGGGGGGGGCTTCGCCGGTCACAATTTGGGAAAAGGGAGCTGCGACCATCGAAATTTCGAGGGCTGTTCCGACCCTTGAACAGCCCCTCCCCTAAACGAAAAGAAAAAGCTGCATGATAGCACACCATGCGCTTTAACAATTCTTTACCCTAAAAAAATTTACACCCTCTGCGGTGTCACAGGCGAACTGCTAATATGGGTGAAAACCAAGCATTTGCAGCCGAACAGCGAATGGCCCGACAACGCTGCCTGCGCGTGATCAAGAAGCAAAACAAACGCACCAGCGACTCCGAATGGTCGAGTTTGAGATACTTTCTGATGAAGTCCGCGATGTCCATGATCTTCGACGTTGGCGCAACAGCCCACTTTCTCTTAACCATAATCGGCGCGTCGCCAGTCGCCTTCAGCAAGACATCAACTGTAAAGTGAAAGCACGGCAGCCATAACACGCTGTCACTCACTAATCAGCTGAATAAATTACTCGGGCACTTCAATGCAAAATGACTTCACGGTCACAGTTTTACTGCCGATAACAGCAGAAATGAACAGCAAATCCCACGACACACGCAGAAATACGCAATCAGCTAGGTGGCATATCGCACCGAAAGCGACGATCGCTTCGAAACAACTAATTACGCCTGTTGCGCGAGTTTTAACTCACTACTCTATTAAAGCCGTACCCACCAGAAGCTGGTGGAGAAAGTAAATGCCAAGAGTTTCCTGGGGGGTGAAATGCAACTGCACAAGCTCGGATGTAAAATCAGCATACTTTTCTTTTTTTCACCGGCGTTGGTTCCGACAGAATCGGCGGGATCCTGACGCCCGTCTGGCTTTTCGGAAGATGCACTAGCCTCTGGAGTGTCTTCCGTAGCGTTGTCATTAGTTGCAGACTCTGCGGTAGGACAGCCTTCTGTTTCTTCCGACATGATGATCACACAGCCCAAGCGTCAACAATGAAAACCTCAACACACTAGCGACTTCTCTCTACACAACGCGCAAACCACGAAAACTGTCCCGAAATTGGATTGCTTCGGATCTGAACAGCCATCGAACGGATCCGACCTTCGAACTTGTAAGTAGCTAATCTTTAGCCAACATAATTCGGCTGGTGGCCATGGCTGGCGGCTAGCATGGCTGCTGAAGCGGTGGAAGATAATGTGGACGTCGTTTTGTGCGACGAAAACGCGGAGGAAAAGTGCGAAAATGGCGGTCCTGCCAGCGAAAAAACCCCTACGCCAAGTTCTACCGAAGATGACTTCGCTTACCGGCTTCCTAGGTTAGGAGCAACCTCATAGACTTTCTTGACTGTCGCCTTGACGCTACCACGTACTGTACTTACAGTCCGCGTCACCCTTGTTTAGAGCGTTCGAGCAGTGCGTACCTGGTAACAAAAAGTGAAATTGCAGAGAAACCCCTGATTTTTCGGCAAAGTGGTCGTGCCTGCGTTGTTTGCGGTTATATCTGGCACTACTTCAGCCAAAGCGTTCCCTCTAGAACCTAGCGTCTGCGACAAAGTCTGCTAGATTTGTTTGCACGGTAGTGAACTGCCCGAGCGCTGTACACAAGGGTGAGGCAAACTGTACAGCACTGGCTTCTCCGCTGTTTGTGTAATAACGCGATTAATGTGCACGCTTCACGAGTTATGTTCGGTTGTGGGCCTACCTCCATGTTATCTCTCTCTGCTGAGTCGTTCCGAATTTGCGTGCCATTTGTTTGCTGGCGAAGGCATGCTTGTAAGCATTCGAGATGGCGTTTTTGAACGCCATTCATACAAGAGGGTCGCTTTATTGTGCGATGTCGAATGGTTTTCTTGTATTTTGCCGCATTTGGGGAGCGTTTGAAAAATAACTCTTCACTTTCTGTTGTTCGTTTCGAAAGTACTGTCGTTTCACCGCCGATGTTCATCAGGAGCTAGTCAATGCAGTTACTTTCTGACGACAGCTGTTGTGCTGGCGGGTGTTTGTTTTTGTGTCTGATGAACTCTACATTTTTGTTACGCAAGCAGAGTGCTGGTTTGTTGAGTGGACTTTCACGCTGATTCTATTTGATAATTGCCCGTTAACCTCTTTATTTTCTGTTCATTTCTGGCCTGCAGTGGGGAAGCCATCTACAGGGCACACAACAGTCGTGTACAGGATAATGCAACAAAGAGTCGGATAGGTTCAAAGCGACTGGACCCGACTGGTTCGGCAGAGGAGGTCGAACTGATCGAATCACTGAGGAACGACAGAGCGGAAGCCCTCAATCGTGTTGGATCATTCAGGCCGTGAGTGGAAGGACTGCATGTTGTGTTGGAGTTCTTTATCCATCAAATCATCCACGCTTGTGTCAGCTTACCATTTTTCTGACACTCACCCATCGGGCTGCTACCCTTGGTGTACTTTTACGTGCGTCTTCTAACATTTATTTATTTATGTGTTGCATGCCAATGCTTTGGCCCTAACAGGAGGGACATTTGCATGATGTCAGAAAGAAACAATACAAGAAATTGGAACTGAAAACCTGAAAATGTAGTAGAAAGGGCAAAAATTAAGTGTACAGATGCAACCCAAGGCACCGTAGGCTAATGAGAAAAACTTTGCAGTTTTTATAAAAAGTCAGATATGGAAATGCTTGGTGGCGATTCGTTTCATTCTTTCACTGGCTTGGAGAAAAAAATAGTCTTCTTAATGAGTGTTTTTTTTTAAATTGGCGCCGTGAATATGGCATAGTGGGTTTCGTTCACTTGATATTAAGCCTCTCTTTTCATTAGTATAGTTGTTGGACTGCAGAGTACTAATACTTTGAGTGCTAAATTAGCTCACCATTCATAACAATTTGTTTGCATAATAGTCTGCTTTTTTTATTGATTAATGTGCTATACTTTTCAAGAGTGCCTGTGACTGAGCACATGTAATTAAAAAATTAAAATATCCGGCTAGCTGTGAAGTGGAGCTGCTATTTTACTTCTGATGTTCTGGAAATTAGATGGCAACAAGGATAGCCCTCATTGCTGTCTAGTATGTTTGTAACTTCAAGCACACACTACGGTCCTCACAGCATGGCTTGAGGGGTTTTAAAAGGCCATTTGCCCATTTTAAAGCAGGTGTTCAATTATTTAGAGGCAGCAGATGTGTATTGCAGCAGATGTGTATTGTGTGCTTATTAAAGGGTCCCTTAATGACTTCTCATCGAAGGTGCCTGATTTTTTTTTTTTTTTTTGAAGCCTTTCTGCTCCTGACATTGCTATTGTACTACAAGCTGCTGAGTTTCATGAGGTGCAATTTGCTTTTTACTCAATGTTAGTGCTGCTGACAGACGTTGCCAACAGATGGCGACAGCTGCAAGGGCACACTTGCCACTTCACATACACAGTTGGCGATTTGTGGAAGTGGATCAGGCCTGTGGCACCCACATGTGTTTCCAACCATTTTTCTGCATAGCAGACGAATTTTAGCACACTGCCCACAGGGTGACATCATGTTCAAGAGACAAAGCCGTGCAACAGCAACTGAGCAGTAAAATGTGTCACTTTTAACTTGGCCAGTTGGTAAATTTGCTTTGCTGTGGACACAAGTGCAGAGACGGGGTACGACAGATGGGTGAAGCATTGTGTCCGTCATCTCTCTTGTATGGTGCTGTTTATCGTGTGCTCAGCTGATCATGTGACATGCAAGGTTTTTTTCATCTCCTTTCTCTGATAGTACACTTTTGAATGCATCTATTCTTTTGTGCTTGACAAAAAAGTGAGCCAATAGTGGCAGACTAATTTCATATCATGTCGTGTATTTTTTAAATAAACTTCAATAATAAAAAAAACACTGTACTAATGCTGAAAGAAACAAAGTGCTGAAAGAAAAACTAAAAAAAAACTGACAAGGCTGATTTGCGGCCCTTTAAGTTAGGTCTAATTTGAAGAGAAAAAAAATTGCTCTGACGCGGACTTAACTTGTGAAAACTGCTTAGCGCAGTGGGCAGATCTCCTATTGATGTTGCTCTGGCCGCAGTATATTTTTGTAACACCGACATGTGATGGCTCTTTTTCACAGCATTGATGTCTTGCAAGCATTGTGGGAGGAAGAAGAGAAAAGAGTTGTCGTCACTAAACACAAGGTACATCTTCTTATCCATGTTACTTGGTAACTAGATGGTGCAGCAGCTTGCCACCTGTGCCTCAGGGGAACAGTGTGGTCAACTCTATTCAGATATTGTTCTCAGTCAAATTTGATTATCTGGATCTTTCTCGCTTCATTGGCATCTGTTGGCACTAAAAGGTGCATTTATCGCCCAGAAAATTGGCTTTAAAGATCTTCTCACCAGTTGATTGAAACTAGTCACGTCCTTACTGAAGTACAGATTGCCATTGTTTTGAAGTGAATGGTGTAGTATACCACCTGTATTTTGTTTTTGTTTTTTTTTGCTCTTTTCTAGCTTATAAAAGCTCGTATCAGTGAGAGTGGCCTTTTGGGGATTAGAATACAATACTTCATCTACGCAGGCCATCCCTTACGTTTACAAAATGCTTCACCTTTTTTTTTTAATTGGCTTTCCACATGAAGCCACCATGGTGGCTCAGTGGTTATGTCGCTCGGTTGCTGACCCGAAAGACGCGGGTTCGATCCCGGCCGCGGCGGTCGAATTTCGATGGAGGCGAAATTCTAGAGGCCCATGTATTGTGCGATGTCGGTGCACGTTAAAGAACCCCAGGTGGTTGAAATTTTCGGAGCCCTTCACTACGGCATCCCTCATAGCCCGAGTCGCTTTTGGACATTAAAACCCCCATAAGCCAAACCATAAGGCCTTTCCACATGATGACCTCTGTGAAATCGTTTTGCTTGATTGTGTTTATAGCCCTTCTGCTCTTGGTGTAGAAAATGTCCATCTAGTTGCTATGATTCTTCAGACCTGGAAAAGTTGGGCGAAAGCGCGCACACACTAGACAGGGTGCTTGTGCTGTGTCCTGTCTTGTGTTTGTACGTGTGTGTGTGCTCTTTTCACAACTTTTCCATGTCTGAAGACCTACGCTTGATTATGTGCTGGCAAAAATTTCTTGATACACTGAAAGTCACACAAATATGCTGAATTGCTGCATTGATTAAATTGCTTTCCTTTGAGTGCTTTGCTCATTTCAACTGCATTGCTCTTGTTTATAAAGTGCCCCATTTGAATCAAAATGCCTCTTACATTGAAAAACCTTAGGCGTTGTTCTAATGAAAGTGTTCCATATACATAATGTTGCACAGTGCAAAATTATTTTGGCCGTAGCAGTCTGTTCATTGATGTAGCGATGACGAGAGTAAAAATCATGTCAATATGGTAACCATTTGTTCTTTATAACTACTGTATGAAAAAAAAAATGGTGGCCTGTGCATTCTCTAATGTGAAGACAATCTCCCAGGAATTGATGTCATTCTTTCCACCTCCCAAATATATCTCAGAGCAAAGGGCATGCATGACTTGGATTGGGGTCTCTTTTTAAATTTCACTCTCTGTACCTTGCAGGGTGCTTACCTGAAGTTCATGGGGTTCAAAGTGGGCGACCGGACGGTGCTGAATCCATTGGAGGCCCTGTTTCTGCTTGAAGCGGTAAGTTGCACCCCCCCCCCCCCCCCTATTTTAATTTTTCTATCCGCGAAACAGCGCAGTTACACTGCACACTGCTTGTTAGGCTATTGTGAACATATTATTTTAGTCCATTGCATTGCATGTCAAGCTACAAGAATATGAATACAGTAGACTCTCATTAATTCAAACTTCAAGGGACCAGAGATAATTTTTTGAATTATCAAAAGTTTAGTGCACCTTAATATGATCCAAAACTAAATGTGATTTGTTTTATGGATATCTATGTATATAAATAGTATTTTGGATCTATTTCTTTAGGCATATGTAGTGAAGATGGGTGAAAGGCGGTGATATGTTTACTCGTGTGTGGCTGAAAAAAGTTGTCATTAATGCACTGTTCCCAACAGAGTAAAACCACATTACCAGGGTACATGGCCTGAAAAATGGCCAAAAATTTTTTTCCTTGGTAATTGCTGTATCCGCTTGCATGCTCCATTTTTTATTGTGTTCCAAAGTTTTATTGCTGAAGCTAACCGGGAAGTACCCCCCCCCCCCCCCCCAAAAAAAAAAAAAATTTGTGAACTGCAGCAGATGTGCATTGTGGGGAAATGCACGAACAATCGCCGCTTTTCTCCGTTTTGGTTTTCTGGCTAGATGGTTGCCTTGTGAAGCAGATTTCTTCCCAAATATTTTATCTATTTTAACCGCGTCTGTTTTGTTGCATTTTTAGGGTCATACTACAGGTTAAAACATTCTTTGTTTTTCAAATTCATAAATTTTAAATATCTTGTATGATATTTTGTTCTCTTTATGTATATGTCAGTGGATACTCATCACAAAAATTCAGAACAGAAGTTTGTGCTTTGCTAAAAAAAGTAAGAATGTCTTTTACCTGTAGCATGCCAGTAGGAATGCAGACTGTTGAACCGGCCTTCTGCCACATTTTCTGAAATCTGCAGCCTTTTTACAAGATTCAGAGGAAAAACATATACTAGAGAACAATTTTCCGGAGATATAACAGTGAAATATATTGAAAGTAGTCATTATTATTTCTAATATGCTCAAAAAGTTGCATGTAATATATAAAGAAATTTTTAAAAATCTGCTGAATGCTGCATCCCCACTTGAGACCTCAAGGGACTGTAAAAGGGTCCAAATTACCCGAAGTTCAAATACTAGTCGAATGACTGCAAAAGAAAGTTCCACGATTATTTTCGCACCACAGCAAATTTAATTTATGAAAAAATTGGCAATGGTCATCTGCTCTTCAATATTGTGCGGCAGTGATGATTTTTGCAAGTCTGTCATGGTGTATTGCATGCCCACTGTTTGGAATATCAAAGCAGAACTGCTACAAAATAGTAAGGCCCACGACCTCCTTTACAGGTTCGACACGGTAGCTTTGAAGCTTTCTCATAAGTGGCAGTGTCCATGCATAGATGCTTTACAACACATTGAGCAGCTCATTATGAGCTCGCATCATCAACGTGCAGGACCACACAGACTGAAGCGAGGGAATGCACATTTGGACCAGAATGGCGAGATGCCTTCTAAAAAAAATAAAAACAATAACATGCCAATTAGCGTCCAAACTGGTGCACAGCTGGGCTTGGCTTTCTGAAGCGTGGCCGAGAGCCGTAATTTTTTTGCGGGCTGATAGTGAAGCTTGGAAGAAAACAAAACTGCGCGGTGACGGGGCGACTGCGATCGACATGGCCTTCCTTCAGACCGCGTCCGAGTTAACCGTCTTTTCAGCTCACGCTGCTCAGGAAACATGACAGATCTGACCTTGGTCGATGCTCTTTTGCGTGCTGGAAAAATAAGAGTAAGACATAAAGTTTGAATGAACCAAATTTAAGAGAAGTCGTGGCACAAATTAAGCGGGTTTAAAATGCATTGAAAATCTAGCCAGCCAACCAAAATTTTGAAATTTGTTTGAATTAACCGGAAGTACGAATCATCCGAGTTTGAATCATTGCATGTCTACTGTGAATTATTGCGCTTATGTTTCCTTCCTTCCTTCAGAACCAGCTGCTGCTTATGCGGGCCGGTGTCCCTGTGAGTATCTCGGAAGCTTATGAGCTGCTTTTGGAAGACGGTGACCACTACGACAAGTACCTCGTGTACGCCCACCTCATGAGGGCTGGATACATTGTGATCCCACACAAAACACGGTGAGGCTTCTTTCCTTTGCACTTGTAGTCCAAGGGGTTTCGCTGTTTTAGCGTGCTAGCACTTATAGTGGCCATTCCCAGCATTTGGGCTTTGTTTGTCGGCTTGTGTGTCTGTTTGAAGCCAAGTTTGTGGCAGGCTACTCACCTCCCCACCAGGTTGTGGGCAACCTGCCCACTGTGTCAGGCGGCAGCTAAATTAATCGTGAGAGGCTGCTCGGGAAGAGCAACCTGGGTCGCAACCCAAACCAAGCAACCAGAGTCCCACCAATGGCAACACCTTCCATAGCACCTGCCTTGTGCCACTGCCCCAATGGTCACCTTCCTACCGAGTGGTTGCCAAGTTGTAGCCAATAGTAACCAGGCCAGAACCTGGGGCGCTAATTTAATTAGGCGGCACTGCCCCTAGGCGAATAAGCAGCGGCGGTTAGGAGGGTAAGCGCACCGAGCTAAGCGGAATAAGCAGCAGCGGTTAGGATGGTAAGCACACCGAGCTAAGCGGAATAAGCAGCAGCGGTTAGGAGGGTAAGCGCACCGAGCTAAGCGGAATAAGCAGCAGCGGTTAGGAGGGTAAGCGCACCGAGCTAAGCGGAATAAGCAGCAGCGGTTAGGAGGGTAAGCGCACCGAGCTAAGCGGAATAAGCAACAGCGGTTAGGAGAATAAGCGCACCGAGCTAAGCGGAATAAGCAGCAGCGGTAAGGAGGGTAAGCGCACCGAGCTAAGCGGAATAAGCAGCAGTGGTTAGGAGGGTAAGCGCACCGAGCTAAGCGGAATAAGCAGCAGCGGTTAGGAGGGTAAGCGCACCGAGCTAAGCGGAATAAGCAACAGCGGTTAGGAGAATAAGCGCACCGAGCTAAGCGGAATAAGCAGCAGCGGTAAGGAGGGTAAGTGCACCGAGCTAAGCGGAATAAGCAGCAGCGGTTAGGAGGGTAAGTGCACCGAGCTAAGCGGAATAAGCAGCAGTGGTTAGGGGGGTAAGCGCACCGAGCAAAGCAGAATAAGCAGCAGCGGTAAGGAGGGTAAGTGCACCGAGCTAAGCGGAATAAGCAGCAGCGGTTAGGAGGGTAAGCGCACCGAGCTAAGCGGAATAAGCAGCAGCGGTTAGGAGGGTAAGCGCACCGAGCTAAGCGGAATAAGCAGCAGCAGTTAGGAGGGTAAGCGCACCGAGCTAAGCGGAATAAGCAGCAACGGTTAGGAGGGTAAGTGCACTGAGCTAAGCGGAATAAGCAGCAGCGGTTGGAGGGTAAGCGCACCGAGCTAAGCGGAATAAGCAGCAGCGGTTAGGAGGGTAAGCGCACCTAGCTAAGCGGAATAAGCAACAGCAGTTAGGAGGAGAACGTGATTCGAACGATGCTTGCACAGCAGCTAAACGGAAGAAATTGGGGTAGTAATTAGGTGGTAGTAATTCGGTGGTAGCCTGGCACCACCTAGTATGTCGTAGCTCCAAACAACAATTGAAGTCATGCTAGTGCACATATCCGCATTTGGCCTAATTACCCAAATTGACTGACTTTTTTTTTTTCACTTGCCTGTTTTTATGTGCCATACTGTATTGAGCCTTGGGGACTGACTTATGCTTGTCATATAGACTAAGCTGTTAGAGCGGCTGATAATTGCACATGCTGCTTGCCTTCTTCACGGTACAAACATAATTTGATCCATTATTGCACAGTAGCCGCCACGGTGGCTGAGTGGTTATGGCGCTCGGCTGCTGGCCCGAAAGACGCGGGTTCGATCCCGGCCGCGGCGGTCGAATTTCGATGGAGGCGAAATTCTAGAGGCTCGTGTACTGTGCGATGTCAGTGCACGTTAAAGAACCCCAGGTGGTCGAAATTTCCGGAGCCCTTCACCACGGTGTCTCTCATAGCCTGAGTTGCTTTGGGACGTTAAACCCCCATAAACCAAACCAAACCATTATGGCACAGGATTACAAAATTGCTTGTGATATGTTGGGACTGTGTGGTGGCAGACATGTCTGCTTACAACAGACCTATTTTCAAGAAACAGTGCACCACGCATTGCACACAGTTAAGGCAGTTAGTGGAGCCAGTGTGGCCAGATGAGTGCAGGAAGTGTTAAGATGAGCTGTAGAGCCGATTGTACAAGAGACTTGCTGGAAAAGACCCACAACACTTGTTGTGGGTCTAGTTGTGGGCAGTGTCATGGGAGGGCGCTGGTGGCAGCAACGGCATCTGCCACAACAGACCCAGTTGGGAGAATAAACACGGGAGGGCGCTAGGTGCATGATGGCAGTGCGGAAGCTGGACAGGACGAAAAGGTAGATGAATAAAGGTTGTTGGAATGGGAGCCAATTGCGTGGAGTTGTGTGCTGTCTCTCCGCCAAAGCGTGACAACTGTACAAAACATTACTGGTAGCAATATACCTTTTTTGCCTATGATATTTGTACTTGACAGTAAACCTGTAATTTGACATGTCTCCACTTGAGCTTGCCAAAAACTGAATACATTTAAATTAAATGGAGGATTGAGCATTCCAGAGTTTATTGGAAAAGTTTACCACCAGAAATAAGGACTAAGTTGCGATTCTCAGGCAGCATCAAGAGACACTTGTGCTGTGGCTTGCATTTAACTGCATTGTAGACCAACCTGCCAGTTGAATGTAGTTGCTTTCTCATTACTTGTGTGTCTTCTGTGCGTGCTTCAGAACTGCCCATTACCTCGCAAACGTTTGCCTTTATTTCATGGGCCTATCTTAGAGCCACAATACCCAAGGGTCCAGCTGGGTGTGCATTGTATACAAACATTCCAATAAAATGCTATTCAAGGCAAAACTGACATGCACAGTGTGTTTGCTTAATTAGCCCATTAGTCAAAAACAGAAATAGAATGTTGTGAAATCTATTCTTATATTTCTTGCATCTATTTAGTGGCATCTCTCATAGCCGGAGTTGATTCAGGATGTTAGAGGACCACAATCCATTTTTGTGAGTGGACTGCTTGGGGAAGGTACCGCCTCCATTTTGACGTGCATAAAGCTCAGGAAAGGCTTCTTTTGCAGCTAGTTATGTGTTCACTAAAATATATACATATATTTCAACAGGCTGCTCTGAAGTACTGTTATGTAATTCCTTTTTGATTGATACTCAAGAGCACTTGCTGGGGCTGTTGATGCATTAATGTTGCTCTTACAACATAACAGTTACAAAGCATTGCAGTGAGTGTTCTTACAAAGACATACTTAAACTGTGCATTTGAATTTCTCCATGTGGTCTCCTAACTTACAGTCTTGAGGCATGAAGGTGATTTGAGCTTTATATTTCGCTGCTAATTGGAGGAACTTTCTCCAAGGTTCAATGAATTGCTTTCATGTTCAAGAGACTGCTCTTTGCTGGCTGCATTGCGTTATGCAGCTAGCTTACCGCCAGTGCTATTTTGAATATCCCAGGCAAAGTTCCAAACCCGCTGCCACAGCAGCGGCCAAGGTCGAAGCTGACACAGAGCAAGATGAGGCCCATGAAAGCGACGACGATGTAGTCTGCCTGGATGACTCCGATGACTCGGACATCTCTGTCGTCAAGGTCGTACCTCCAAAGCTTCCCAAGCTTGACCCATCCATCACGATCACACCCATCACCCGCCCGAAAAGAGCGCCGTCCTCTGAGTCGCAACGCACCCAGTGCGACCTCTCCTTCCCGAAGTATGTTGCTGGGGAGTTGCTGACCCTGAAGCGGCCCCCAAGGCACCTGCTTCCACGCAATGTCCTTCCTTCGAGAGAGTGGTACGAAGTGCATCCTGACCGGTGGAACCTGGAGGACTCTGTCAGGGACAAGTGGAAAGGCAGGAGCAGGCCCACAAATTTGGAGAGGCGCGGCTACTTTGGACGCAGGGATCTGGAAGAATGGCCACAGCTGCAGTGTCAGGGAAACGGGCAAGCGTGGCAAGCTCCAAACACATCGTGGGGCTCTGCAAACAGGCCAGCACTAGTGACACCCGAACAGAATAACAGAGACAGCAGAACTTGGAATGACATTGGTGCAGACATGTCTTCTGGTCGCGGTACTGGTCACATTCAAGCTCCGCATCACGGGGGTAGCGGTGACGGCCACTGGAACAGCGTGCCGCGGCCACCGTATGACGGGGCTCAGTGCAGGCCTTGGTTGGGAGGGCCTGAGCAACCGGCACCTCCTTGGGATGTCGGAAACTTTCCGGGAACGGCTGGCTTGCAGAGACTGCCTCCTCCTCCCCCCCTCTGGAGGCCCAGTCAACCGTCCTGGCACGCTGCACCACCACCCCTGCGGCACCGTCCTCCACTACAACATTCGAATCAGCCTTGGAACTCTCAGGACAACACTCGGCAAGCTTCTGGTGACCAGTACGGTTATTTCACTGAGCCACAGAGGTGCGAGCTGCCTTGGCAGATGCAAAGGCCCGGGCCAGATTTGTCGTTTCACTCTGGACCGGGCCGGCCAGACCGGCAGAACCTTACACCATATCGACGGTCGGGGCAGAGGAATGACAGGTACTACATTCATTGCGTTGTCTGCCAGTACTTAAAAACTTTAGGTTGGCTCGGAAGTTAAATCAAATCATGTTTTGTGCAGTGAACCATAGTGCACTTATATCAGCTAGATGCAGTCAAACCTTGTAATAACCAACAAGTAAGGAATCGTAAAATGGTTCGCTATAGCCGAAATTCGTAATATAAAATTTTGTCAAAAATGTGCGCAACAGCGGCGTAATTTAGTCATTGAAGAGACGGCAAATCTGGTAATCCTTACTAGAGAAATGGAGAGACCTTTTCCCAGGTTTTGGCAATGTTTCGAAGGTGCTTGCGGATATTCCGAAGGCCGCAAAAAAACGAGTGTCAGTTAGGTTGGGTTCCCCGTACAGCACTGCAAGCGCAGGTTGAGCACCGGCTACAGTGGCTTCCTTGCATCACAGCCATGTCGCGTGGAAAGTGGTACATCAGCGCGAAAGCTATCGCCGTTTTCACCGCCTCCGCGACAGAAGACGAGTGCAGGATTGTTACTGCAAGCTTACAGCCACCTGCACTGCTGCTACCAGGGGGTGCTATCGAGGGATGTCGGAGGCGTGAATGCGTGCTGACTGCCGGACTGCAACCCACACGCCACTGTTGGCGAGTGCAAGATAAAAGTGCAAACCTTGGCGCGAACGCTTGCCGCGTCACCACCATTCAATGAAGCCTGCCACCTGCATCCGAACGGGCACAGTTTGGCACTGAGGAGTTCGGTGTATCCGTTTCATGGCCAACTGCGTTCTATATATAAAGTAGAAATTGCGTGCATCTGTCAAAAATATTTACGAGGAGTTCAATATGGCCAATAATTGGTAATATCCGTGTTCGTTATATCGAGGTTTGACTGTAACCTGATATCTTCCAAATCTTTTTCTATTATAAGCATACGCTGATGCTTTGCAGTAGACTTTCTTTGAAGGGAGACTGACAACAAATCAAGGTTGGCCTAGATAAATTGATAACCACATTCCAATGGCAATGCGGCTACTTTCACTGAAGAGCAGCACTTTGATAAGCTAGAAAAGTTGGATATCGCCACCACAGATTATTTTCACATAAAACTGCGTTAACATCAGGTAGTTGCTTTTTTTATTGTTAGTTATCTATGGGGCTACACTGCTATCTACAACCGGCCAGGAATTCCGGAGTCCATAATTTTCTCTACGTCATCAGCAACATTAAAAGTGTGAATCAAGAGTGTATGTCTACATAGGACTACCTCAAACTGCGTCATGACTCCAGCCTCAGCCTGGCCTATATACTTGAACCCTGATATAACGCGGCCTTAGCGTTGCTTGTGTGGCTTTTTAAGACAGTGTGGTCTATGCTTAGAGATCTACACAGTAAAAAGAAGGTGCTGACGGCACCACAATTTCCTTGTGAACATGGCATGTGGTGGTGGTGCCATTGTTTTATTTATTTTTTAACTCATTTATAGGAGTTCCGTTTTCAGCTAGAATAGTCTCTTGGTCATTATAAGACTGTAATCACTAGATACAGGCCAACTTCAAAATGTCCTCGATGTCGTTTATGGTTTCTCAGTATCACAGAACTAATGTGCTCCCTGTAAAAATTCCTTTTGTGTGTTTGTGTGGAAGTTGCTTGTGGTGTGAGTGGGTATCTCTTCAAAATGCCTATCATCTTCATCTGGAGTAGCCTGCGAAGTACATTACCAGGCTCTGCAGTTTTCACGAAAGAGTGCCTCCTCCTGACGAGCACTGTCTTTTTGTCGCTGCCTTGCAGCAGCCCCCGCCACAGGTGGCAGGGGCGGCCGCATCGACCCAGCCCTTCCCGCCGAGGTGGCGGTGTCTCGGACGAGGACGAGTACCCCTCGGCTGTGCCCTCCTTCACTGGCAAGGTAACCAGCTGGGCAGAGCTCAAGTCAGGCCTGGCTCAAGCTGAACGCACGGAGGCGCTGCTTGCTGGTGAAGGTGGCGTCCTCTGGAAGGGCTCTGTGCAGCCGCTGATCATGCCCACCCAGGACCTCTCAATACGTGAGTCCCTCATCTCTGCCATTGCCATGGCACAGTTGCTGGCACTCAATAACCCTTCGTGCGTATGTGGGACACATACGTCCCACTTTTCCTTCTGCAGAAAAAAAATTTCTCTGGAAGCACCCGTCGCCATCAGCTGAACGGTCAAGTGCTGCCATCTAATCTAAGCCTTTGTAAGCGCGAAAAAATTGTTTTACTGCGCTTTCTAAAGGTGGCAGTAGTGCCATAATTCAGTTGAAATTTGCTCTGTTCTTTAGGTACACTTCTGAATTTTGCTTTCGTTCATTTCGAAAAAGCTGCCGTTCAAAATGCGGGTTAAGTTTCTGTTTGTGTTGTTTTTTTAGAGAGCTCATTTTTGCTCCCAATCATCGTGTGTGTTCATAAATTTGTGCAGTAACTCGAGCGATAAATGAATCGAAGCACAGTCATACGCAGAATTGCCACATCTTTCGCTAAGCCTATTTGTGGTGAAGGGTGCATAGAAATATATTTCTTGATTTCGTGCACTTTAATGCATTGCAGGAACCTCGCTTATGTGCGAGGAGGCCTTGGAATTGTTCTTTAGCCTTCCTGGTGACCCTGAGTTCAGTGTCGATGAGGCCAAAAATAGTGATGGTGACTTCGTGTGTGAGATTGCGCCGGTGGAAAGTAGCCAAGAGAGTGACGACATTGATGCATAGCCAGCCAGCCAACAAGCAGAAAAGGTTGCCGACAAAAAAAAAAAGAAGGCCTAAGAGACAAGCTGACACCTCTGAGCTGAGGGATGAAGATACCGACAAGTCCGAAGAGGAAGATGAGCCTAGTCTGTGGAGTACTTCGAAGCCTTTCAACATTGTTAGAGGCCCCAAGATATGGGGTCCCTAATTTTCTTCAAAAGCACCAACAAATGCAGCTGAAGCATTCGCTCTCTATTTCATTGATGACCTTCTCGAAGTCATATAAGAGCACACAAATCGCGAGGGTGCCTGTAAGTACGGACGGAAGTGGTCAGTTCTGAGCATGGAAGAACTAAAGGCATGCTTTGTTATGCTTTTACTGATGAGTGTTTCTCCAAGGCACCATTTCTACCACTAATGGAGCCGTGACGGCTTGTTTCATAGCCCTTAAATATCGCGAGTGTTGACGTTCAGTCGATTTCAGACAATCATGAACAGCCTGCACATGAATGAAATGAGCAAGGAAAAAAAACGAGGGGAAGAAGGTTATGATAGGATTGTCAAGGTACGCCCGCTCATCGACACAATTAACAAACTACAGAGAATGTTTACTACTTTCGAACCGGTGCAAAAGCGCGGATTTGTGCTAAGTAGAAGACGACAACGTGCGGGCAGTGCCACAGGACGAAGCGCTTGTGCTAGGCCAGCTGTGAACGGACAAGGGAACAGACAACGGACAGTTGTCTGAAAATGAACTGAAGCACTTGTTAGTGTGATGTTCAGACACGAGTCTTGAACACTGGAGGGAAAGCAGATAAATTTTCTTGGGAAAGTCGCTTAAATTCGCTCGGATGCTTGTGATGCATGCCAGGGTAGCAAGCCACCGGGTGTGTTGATACTGGGTTAACGGTCACTTGGGTCTGCCTGTGGAGTCAAGTAATTCTGTAAAAGGCATTGCGATTGTGATGACGTCGAGGAGCCTTGTACAGTGGCTTTGTCTTCGAACTTTTCCATCTTCTTTTGACCCTGTTATCCGGGCGGAGAGGGCAGACAAGGTGCAGCTTATGGAGCACTGCTGCTGCATGGCCCATCGGCCACTGCATTGTCTTGTGGCACTGTGCGCCTGCTTGTTGGATTATGATGCACAGGTGGAATGGGTGCAGGTGACAAAAGGAAAATGGGCCTGGCAGCAGTGACCTTGACCTAGCTTTGTTTGTAAAGCTGGTTGCATATTTGTAACGCTTGTGTTTGAATAAAATACTCAAACATTTGCAAAAGATACAGCCTCTGTGCTTTAGCACCATGCTTCACTGGGAACCGTTCCCTATGTTACTCTTTCTTGTAAATGTGGTGTCATGAATCCATGGCCGGTCTGTGTGAAGGAATTAGTCGAAGCTGGTGCCAGTGTATGCATCTGTCTGTTGTACCATGTAGCATTACATTGCAAATGGCCTAGTTTGCACCCTAGAAAAACTGCAGTGTCAAAATAAATTGTAAATAGGGGGGTTTGATGTCCCGAAATGACTCATGGGCTATGGGGTGTGTGGGGGTGACGCCATAGTGGAGTGCTGCAGGTTAATTTAGACCACTTGGGGTCCTTGAACATATGCTGACATTGCACAGTACGCCAGTGTTCCTCTATTTTGCCTCCAATGGAATGCAGCCATCGTGGCCAGGATTGAATCCATGACCTACGCACCAGCAGCCGAATGCCAAAGTCACTGAGGCACTGCAACAGGTCTTTGTCAAAGTAAACCTTGCATGCAAAGCCAGCCTCATTTATGGCCAAGGAGCCACTGAACACTCTTTCACGGGCGATAAGCTTTGTGTGCTTTCTTTATAGCCCAGCAGCATCTGTCCACGACTAAATGATATGTCATGCATGTCCTTGTTGTGGAAAGCAGGCAGAAAAATAGTGGATGAAAAGTTATATTTGGGAGCTTAGTTGACGAAAGTGTGTGAAACAAGCCAGTTATGCTCTCCTCCCGTTCTGGCGTGTCCGGCTCAGTTCCGAGACGTAGGAATGAGACTTAAAAAGGGGTTCTTTCGTTTCTCCTCTTTTCTGCTTGCACAACAGCGGGCATAGTGTCCCAGCTTGCTGTAATGGAGGAAGTGGACGTGGTGAATGGCAAGGGCTGTCAGCAGTCCGGTGGCAGTTCGACATGCAGCAGCCTGGAACCGGTGGCTCCGGATCTGGACGTGTACTTACCCGGTGCAGCTTACAGCAAGAGAAATCCAGGGCCGCCCGAATGCAGAGTCTCTGTGGTCAGGTGGGCCTCATATTCTGACTAAGGCACAAGGTTCTTTGGGCTGCTGCCCCCATGTCTGATGTGTACCGTATTTACATGAATATAATGCACATTTTTCCACGTATCATCGGTTTAAGAACGCTTCCCGCTTTGTTTCTTTTCTTTTTTTCCTGCCGCTCTTCGAGAAGCTATGGTACTTTTCACCACAAGACTCGCGAGCTGCTAGGAGAGGCCACCTTGTCGTTGACCTTGGGGCCGCGCGGAGCTCACGGGCAAAGGAGAGGGTGGGTGTGGGCGAGGAAAGAAGGCAGTGCGGGCCGTTCAGATGGAGAAGGCACTGAAAGAGTTCAGCACAGTACACAAAGGAAAAATCGCAAACAGGCAAATACGGTCGACTCTTCCTCAGTGCTTTGCGCGCGCATGCCCGAACATTTTACACGCGCATTGACAAACGGTATATGTGTGCGCACATTTGTGTTAGCATGCCCGCGCGCTGCAAACTACTCCTCGTGGACAGACGCGTGCTAGCGCAATGTGAAAGTGCCCGCCCGCTGGGGCCGTGCTAGCCCGTTTCAGGACAACAATCGCGGCGGGTGCAGCGCTATTTACTGTACAGTGCTTTATATTACCCCTCCATTCCCTGTCGTACCTTCCCTCTTTGTTTTTCCTTCATTTACCTGTCCACTCACTGTCACTTTTATTCTTCTGGCCAACAAAAATCTTTCCTTCCTTTTTGTATTTTATTTTTGAAAACAAATCGCTAATAATGATAGTAACGGTACGGAACTGGGCAGCGCTAAACATGAAGCAGTAGCGGCATGGCATTGACGGCGGCCACTGCTGTTTGGAAGGCGTCATGCGTTAGCGTGTCAGAGGCTTTGCTGCGCTCGAGGTTGTCACATGCATTTCTTAAGAGTTCCTTTTGGAGTAATGTCTACGCATCTGTTTCTCGCGTATGTTTGCATGCTGTCGCCGTTTGTTTCTTCTCATTTTTTTTTGAGCCCTCGCCTGTAGTCTACAGGCCTCCTATTCGTTTTCGTGAAGCTCCAACATCTCCTTCACGTTATATTATACTCATGGTCACGAAATGTTTGTGTAAATGCAGTATTGACCGCAGTGGTGGCTAGTGGTTTGAGCATCGGGTGAGCATGAGCTGTGTGGTTCGATCGCCAGTGCTGCTTGGTGCCCACTGATTTTTCAAGTGGCACAAAATTTCTCTAGCCTGGCGCTCAGCTTCTTTGGGGGGAAGAACTCAAAAAAAAAAAAAAATTGGTAGGACCTGAATGTAGTTAATCCATATTCATAGATGGCAGTGAGTCCTCATACCACTGCCAGCGCAGGGGCGCAGGCGTTAAGCGATGTGCCGCTGCAACTGGCAAGTGGCTGCTTCTACCACAGCCACCAATAGGGATTGTGCGAACCATGCTGCTCTCCCCGAGCGGCCTCTCACGCAGCTGGTGCGACGCTCCTCCGAACTTACCTGACTTTAACTGAATATCTCGGGTTGCCAGGCAGTGGCACAAGATTGCACATACGGTGACAAGATTCTTGGTCAGTGTTGGTGAGCGTATGAGTGCTTCCGCCCTAATATATTTCTTTGAGCCCACCCAAAGCAGACCAAACGCATTGAAGGGGCAGTCTGCTGTCGGCAGAATATTGGCACGTTCTTGTAGAGCTTTCCCTTTGGCGGCAAAGCAGGAGCAAAAGATCGTGGTTTTGGCATGAATTTATATTTTAAGTTGGCAAAGAAAGTTGGCGCCACAGCAGACGGCGGTGCTTACTGCGTTGAAACTTTGTTACTGTGCTTGCAGTTGAGCTGCATTGCCTGGAGTGGATACAAAGTACTCCATTTTATGAATAGGACTGAATGCAATACAAAGGATTATTTTTCTTGGAATAAACTTCAGGTGCCTGAATTTTTTTTTGTTAGTCTTTCAACAAGTTTCTATTTCTTGCATAGTTTAGCCCTTCTTTTTCATCATCTCAAAATTTTTTCGGAAAAGCAGAGTGCCGCGGGGCAAACGGTGACACTGCTGTCTGCAGTGTTGCTCCCTGCGAAACGTGGTTGTGGATATGTGTGATAAGGATCAACAGTCTTAATTTATAGATAATTTATTTTAAACCACCAGAGTGATTTAAGCTATAGTTTTAAGAAAACCTGTGCAACGCAGTTAATGTCATGCAATGCGTGCGCAGCTCCCAGTCATTAATCTGTTATGTCAGGGTTTCCAGACACCAACCACCACAGGAGAGCGGCATTCTTATGTACAAAAAAAAAAGAAAACATTACATTTCAAATTGTTCTGCCACGTTTCTCAGCCTGACATCTGGCTATATGTTCATTTGAGCAGGGGGCTTTCAGCTGCCCATGCCGCATTAATAATTAAATAAACATCATCATCATCATCACTGTGCTTGTGTATTCCCAATGTGGTTATGTGCCACACACTGCCCTGTCAGTGAAGACGGAGCCCAGCTTGAAGCAAAAGCAAATAGTACTTCACTTGAGGAGATGTCTAGCAACCAAGTCAAGTTTGGAGGCAACTCAATTTTCATGCTTTCCATGGCGACGCATTGAGATTCCAAGCCCACTGGTGCACTTAGTTTCTTCATCGTGAGCTTAGTGGATAGCAAGCAGGTGTCAGACATCATAGCCTGCTTTTGCGCTCCATTTTTTCTAATCAGCAAACTTGGTTGTTATGTTGCACGCATGAGCTGTTCACGAACACATAAGCGCTGCTGACATTTCCAAACACTGTGTTATATTAGATAGAAAAGGCCAATGTTCAGAGCATGGCAGTACCGCCTCATTATGCCGTTGTACTTACATTCTCTATCAAGCTATCACGTTGCTGCCCTTAACAGTGCACGTTAGTATAACTTTGTACAGTACCAGATTCAGTGTCTTGGGATAAAGAAATCTTTGTGTAGATTTATGCATGTACTACTGCAAAAAAAAAATATTGCTTTTAAAACTTCGCTGTTGATCGGAAAGTTTGTAACACTGTGAAAACAGGGAGAGATGAGGCACAGTTTACACTATGAGGCTGGTGGTGACTTTTGTTCTACCAGCTCGCGTTTAATGCCTGCATTTCGCACCTGTCATCATAGAGGACAAGATAAAATAGTTACAAAAAATTGGCAGGCAAATCTGTGGGCCTGCGATGGAATTGCTTAGCATTAGACTTTCATTCCCCTTTGCATGACACGACGCATCACACGCATTTACTTACTTGCACCCTTATTGTACACTTAGTCTTCTTTGCTCTTGATTCCCTTGCACATTTGGCCTCATTCCCGCAAGGCTGCATTCCGTTGGCGAAGAGCGGTGCCTTGCGCAGACATCCGTGCGCTTGTTACCCAAGCCAGACGAGAGGTTTAGCATACCAGAGACGTATTAGCATAGACGTATACCGGCGTCTAAGAGATTTAGCATACCGGAGACGTGTTAGCATAGACGTGTACCGGCGTCTAAGAGATTTAGCATACCGGAGACTTGTTCCACAGGGGTGGTCTATGCTATCCCCTTAACGTGTGGGAAGACCTATGTTGGCTGTACTGGGCGCTGCATCAACGAGCGCTTGGGGGAACATGCCCGAAATTTATCAGATTTAAAGGATAAATATGCACATTTGGTAGCGCATATTATGGGTTGCGACGGATGCGAGGCACGATTGACTCAGACTAAGATTCTTGGCAAAAGCACAGATAAGAAGGCACGTGAATGTCTGGAGGCTTTTTACATAAGGAAACTTGGCAATAGGTGTGTCAGCACCCCATCTGTTTCACTTTTTTCGTCCGAGTTCGAATTTTTAGATGCCGCCCTTAAATGATCTTTGTTAACTTTCTTGTTTTTGTTTTGGTTACCGCTTGCTCATGTGTGTTCGCTGTGATGGTCGCTTAGATTTCTTTACCTTTCCTGCCCTCCTCCTTCTTTTTTCAGTGAAACGTCGCCATATAAAGGCGCTGCCTGGTTTCAATAAAATTAGTTGTGAGTTAGCGCTTTGTGTCTAGTCTTTGTCTTTTCGTGGTTTGCATGCTCTGGCGCTATTTTCTTCAAATCAAGACGTATTAGTGTAGACGTATACCGGCGTCCGGTATACGTATTTGCTAGTACTTCTCCAGTATGCTAAATCTCTCTAAAGACTCCACATCAGCTTTCTCCAGTGCCAGAGTGGTGCTTGCACTATAAGCGGCGCTCGCTGCGCAGGCACACGCGCCCTGCATTGCTAGCTAGCGTAGCTAAGCAATGGAGGACGGGGGACTTGTGGGAGGGTAGTGCGGGGAAGCTCAGCTGCAGGGGACGAGCGCCTGGCGAGACCCCACAATTTAAAGGGGACCCACAATTCAAAGGGGATAGCCACCAGATCATCACTACCCCTCACCTGTCCCCTCGGGGTAGCATGCCAGGCCGACAACCAGGCAGACCTATCCTGTTCCATTAAGGTCCCTCCTCTCCTGTGTCTTTCCCTCGCACTCTTTCGCTGGCTTTGACAGCGATGGCCCCGACGCGAGCTCTAGTTCCTCTTGCTCCCACCAGGGGCGCTATTTCAGTGCGTCTTCTCTCCCTCGCACCTTTCACTCTCTAACTGCCTGCACAACCCTCCGGCCACGACTTCCCCATCAGCTTTTGCGGAAACATGGGCCATATTGGTAACATAGTAACTGGTAACAACGCCTAGGAAATAATTAGACATTGAAATCACAAAGATATCATTCCTTTTCGTTTTCATTTATCGGCACGGACAATTATTCATACCAAGTGTCCTTTGCATTTTTGACAGGTGGGACGATGGCCCACCCCACCTACGAGACCTGGCAAGGCGGCAAGTAACTCCGGCCGACAGCGTGCCCCTGGTGTTTGCGGTGGTGGACCAGGGCCAGGTGCAGTTGTACGCATTCGACGTAGTGGTGGCGCCTCGATTTGTGCCAGGACCTTGAACTTTGGAAAATTGCCTCTTTTTTTCTTGACGCTACATCTCCGACAGCAAGTTTGGCTCTCGGAAACCATGTTCTCATCGGAGCCAGCACTTATTTTCTGAGCCCGGTCTTTCGAGCGTCTGACGCGAATACATCAACATCGTCAACGGCACTGTCAAGCACCACCACCACATTCTACCGGATTGTTTTAGCAGTGAAGACATTCATTCGACATTGTGCAAGCGCACAGTGCAGAAGTCGGGTAGGCACCACTGGCGTTGTTTAAAAAAACTTGTGACATTGGCAGGGCATTGCAGGCCGGAGAGCTGCTTCATTAAAATTTTTGTCAACACTGAGTGTAGTATCCATTCCTGTTGAAAGTTACATTAGGATGTAGTACATTTGTGAAGGCACGTCAAGGCAAGCCGATGTTCTAAAGTGAGCAAAGCAGAGGGATTCAGAGCCCATGAGCTGGTGTGACCGAGACGAGTGTTTCTCTAATTCAAAAATAAGATTGCTAGGTCCCATTCTCTGTTGCATACGTTTTTCACACATCAGCTTGAGAAAACATTGTATGAGTCCATGCACAGATGGATGTTTGTTTCTTGGTGAAACACTGTCAATATCTTTGCTTGTAACACAGTTTTAAAAACTTTAGTCAGTGCAAGCCGTCTATGACACAGAGTTCGATGAACATGGTAAATTCAAGCTTGCAGCTGGGTGGTGTTTGCTTGTGTTGCATCACCTTTCTGGAAATTTCCCTTTGTGCTTAGGAAGCAGAGATCAGTACATTGTGTTCAGATGTTGTACTTACATAGATTGCTATAGTCCTCTGAATTTATTTTTCACTTTTGTATTGTGTGCTAAGAACTTAGCGTATATTAGATGTCCGTGGAAAGTTTGCACATATTTTGTGCACCTGAACTGAGGTTCCAAAGAATTCAGCATTAGATCGAGTCTTGGCAGGAGGTAAAGTGAAAGTATAATACCTTTTCCCACTTGCGGTTTATGCTGAAAAGTTGACATCCGAGCAACGTTCAGTTCACGTTGTCTTCTGTACCACGGGCTGTTGGCACGACATTCTTGGCCCAACATAACAACCATAGCAACCAAAGAGGTTTGAAAACTTGTGCAGGCGTGCAGTCAGATATCGCCATCTATGCAGTAAACAAAAAGTAAAAGGACACGTTTTGCTGTGTGCCCAAACTTGCAAAGAATGTTGTAGAATCTCTCGGATATGTCCGTGACCTTACCAGGCCCGTTTTGGAATGAGGGTATAGTGCATGCTTCCCTTGTAAGCACTGCTGCGAGTGGTTTGTAGAGATATGAAAATTAAACTTCACTTGTGTACAGCCTAACGGGGAATTTTGCATGTGCAAGCTGTTCTATATGCCTGTACAGAGCCTATTTAAAGTGTTTCTGACATTGCCGTTTGATTGTAGCACTTCTCGTTGCGACAGAGGCAACCACATGACTATGAAGAGAAATCTAGTGTAGTGGTTTTGTGCGTGCAGGCTGGGCTGTCTGTATTTTTCCAGCTGAGCCCGCTGCGGAGTGAATGCTGCCTCTTGATCTGTCACATAGCTCACCCAAAGCACTTCCATTATGTGCACTCTCATCAACATCGTTTTCGCTTATGAACAAAATTACGAATACAGTGATGCTCATTCCATTTTGAAAAGCCTCATTTTTGACGTATCACGTGCTGTAACTAAAATTCGAGCATTAGTTTTGCTCTGACCATCTGTACGGATGATTCATTGACATTGTTCAGTAGTATTGAATTCTGAGTGTAAAAAAATGCCAGAGAGGATTGATAGCATGCATAAATATTCAATGGTTTTCAGAGATTGTGCCGATTTGTAATTACATCAAGGAAACAGTTTCTATAAATACATTTGTTGCACATCAGTTGTGTCTCTGTGGTTGCCTTATTCTTAAAGCACACAAGTCAATTAGCGCCATATGGGCATCTGGCTGATAACACTGTCTGTGGCTGGTAATGCAGTGGAACCACAGGCATGCACAGGTCTGCATGGGGGTGGGGTGCAGTTCAAGGTTGTGACTATTCATGCCATCTGGGTAACAGGCAAGAATATGGGATAAGATATGTGCTCTCTCCCCCATGCCTTGTAGACTTGGGGCCAGCTTTCTGTGGCTATGCAGTGGAAGCTACAAGCACGAGACATTGGCTTCCACGAGCGCTCTCCGCATGTGCTCACAAGCGAAAGACACGGGAGTGTAAGCTAGTGGCATGTGCTCGTAACTTCCACTTCATAGCCATAGAAAGCTGGCCCCAAGTATTGCGCCCCCCCCCCCCCCCCCTTCCCCCTGTGTGCACGCATATGAATAGGTCATCAGTCAAGCTGCATGACAAGCGCCCAATAACTGTTGAAGAAGAAAATTGACTAATTTCGTTCATTGTGAGCACTGTTAATTCATTTTCATGGTGTTATGAACACAATTCTGAGTGAGAATGCAGTAGTTGCACTTTGCGTTGAATCATCTGTTGAAGGCATATAGTGCTGCCATCTGTGTACCGTATGCCGAATGCTGAACTGCCAAGTTTCTACACTGCAGGAAAGATGGCATAGGATCCCCCTGCAGAAATGCATGCCAAATTTTCATGTCCATATTGCAGAGCTCCCCTGAATAACACTAAAAACCACCACAGTCTTCGGAAGTGCATGCCATATGCATGGCCACATTTCCATAGCCATGTATAATGTGCACTGCATGTACATTATGGCCTTGCAGGTAGAAGGATGACTTATTCAGATGAGCTTGGAGGAAGATGAAGAGGAAGTGGCAGTGTTACTTGAGGAGAAGAAGAAGAAGAAGTGTGCGAAAAATGAGACATTTGGTACAATCCAGTGTTACCAGGGCACTCGATCTAGGGCAATCATTGGGCAGTGACAGCGCCAAGGGAAAGTGAAGGGTACGTGGCAAACTTTACCCCAGAAATTAACGGGGCGCTCGCTTCGGTCTTTGATGAGACAGGCTTATTAACCGGCTTCACCGGTCTTGTCTTCTGCACCTGACTGTGTTTGGATAGTCGACTGCTCGATGCTGTATCATGGCGGAAAAATTTTTTGTCCCCCTTGCTTTGATCTACCCCACTACGAATATCCTCTGAATATCACTCAGCACGCGGGGCATTGCGTGTGTATCTGCTATTTTTTTCTCCAACGAACGAAAAAAATCGTTTTTTTTTTTTTTTTAGAACAGCGCGTGGGTGTCTGGTAGGAAGCCTCAGCTGTCAAGAACTTTTGGCAAACGCTTCGCAAAAGTTGAGCAAGAAAAGTTCTCAGTGCGCGAGGCGGAACCCTTAGCTCGTCGCCGAGTAAAAATAACACCTGCGCGGAATGCAGGCCGTGCTTTTCGTGGCGTGCGCAAAGCGCGCGCGCTTTGTAGCAGGTATGCAACTTTACAGTTGAGCGACAGTGCTAATTCTTGTCGTCGCATTTCTTCGTTAGTTTGAAATGCGCTCAAGAAAGTGTGCACGGTCGCGAGCTGATCGCGCGTGGCTCCATCTTGCCTCGACTCCGAGATATGGGCTACGGTCGCCGCACAAACAACCGCACACACAAACGTTCACCAACAACGCGACGCTAGGCGACGCTAGCGTAGCCGGCGTAGCGCAGCGTACGGCGGTAGTGTTCTTATCGTCGCGGTGGTGATCGCTCGGTGCGGTGCACGCATATGTTCTAGCCGAGCCGGACGCCGCGTCTATCGTCTGCCGGAAGGAATCGCAAAGCGGCGCGACACCGACTCCTGCCCGGCGACTCGGTGAAAGGAAACGCGAAAAAAGAAAGCCCGAGGTTGCGGCGGGGCTGCTTCGAGCTCGAGGCGAGAGCGCGAGTGGGGAGAGAGGCAGCGGTGACTGCGAGGCTTGGCGGAGAAGACAGCAGCGAGGCGCGCTCGGGGAGTTCGGGCCAGGCGCTCAGGGAATGCATCATTGTCGCGATCTGTCGATGCGTGCTCAGCCCAAGAACCAGCCCGCCACGAAGCGCGTCGTGCTCCACCGAAAGGTAAGACGCCGCGGCGACCGACGGCTGGCTCGTCGGCGGCTAATGGATGCGCGCGGACCTTGCAGCTGCTGCCTCTCGATGACTTCGGGAGACTGCTAATGCTCCAGACCGCCTGGCCGACCCTCCGAGGTGAGCTACTTGGACGTGGTCGTGGCAGTACATGACTGCCACGCACTGCGGGTTTGGTTAGATTCGCCCGCGCGCTGCTCATCTGGCCCATCGCCGCGCGGTGCAGTACCGTTATATGTTTTTGTTTGCAAAGCCATGCGCCGCCATTTGAACACGTGGTGGTCCTTGTTTTGGACAGCCGTGTAGTCGGTTTTAGCGTTCAGCGAAATCAAGGTTATCGCGCCTAGACGCGCCGTCAGCTCGGCTGCTCGTTTTTGTCATTACTGCCAGGGGCGCGTCTGACACCTTTATCGCACCTCGCCTCACGAGCGGGCGACGGTCTGTTGTCGATGCATATGCCGGCTGTTGTAGATACTGTGCAGTGCTGCTACAGCTCTGTTACGAGCGGGCTTAAAAGCCGGTTGTCAACGGCTTGCATATGTTTGCGGCTTCAGGTTCACTTTTCCCAAGCGTTTTTTTTTTCTTTTGTGTATGCACGCGCGCGTGTTGGAATTGCCTGATATTTATTATTCGACCTTCCTCGTGCGGAGTTACGCTTGCATTCGCGCAGCGTGCCGCCGTCTCAAGTCGTAAATATCAATGACACGTGAGTCATAGCATATGTGCCCGCAAGTGAGATCATATGACACCCTCTGAGCGGCAGGTGTTTGCTCGCGCAACGCTCGTCGCTGAAAGAAATACAGTTACTGAAAGGAACAGCTGTTCCTTGACACAATTCTTATGAGGTAGCCAAACGAAACTAAATAAAAGCTGGCTCATGCTGGCAGCATGTAAACAACAGTGCATTGATCGGGGCCGTAGTTGCTTCACCCCGCGGTGCAGATTTCATCTTGAGATCAAAAAACGGATTCAAGTCTGGCCTAGTTCCAGCACATGTGGAGCGCGTGCCAAACTTAGAAACGGCTCTTTTTTTTCATTTTAGCGCCTCGCTGGAAACGCTGCCTTCGTTTTTTAGTTGTTGCTTGCACTTTATTTCACCTTAGCTCGGTGTGTCAGCGCGTGGTCTCTCCTTTTTTTTTTAAATATAGTGTATTCCTTTAGTGCACTCCAGTGCAAAAATTATTTAATATTTTTTCTTTATAGAAAAGCGAAAGCGTGTGACGTGGTTTACGCAAAAAGCGTATTGGCGCTAAAGGACGCAGACAACACACACAATACAGTTAACCTGTTCTTTTTGCATAAACCATGTCATGCTATACAACCAACTAGCTCAAATGAAAGTCTTGCTGTAACGTGTGACATGCCTCGTTCAATTTTCTCTTCACTTTGTAATGACAACATAATGCATGCGCAAACATTATATGCAGAGCGTTGCACTTTACCAATTCTTTCAATGAGGTTGAAAGAATTGGTAAAGTTGAGGATCTCTCTAGAACTTTCTTGTTTTTTCCAGAGGCGCAGTCTGGTATTTATTTCTTGGTATATTCAACCTTCTAGGCCAAATAAGTCTGCAAAAAAAAAAAAAAGCTGGAACATGCACTTACGTCCTGCCTTGCAGCATAAAATGTGTCCAAGTAGAACATTGAAAGGGCCACCTAATTGACTGTAAAGACTTGTCTACGTTGCCCAAGAGAGGGAGTCGGAATGAGAATAATCCATTTCTTGAGGCAGACGTGGCGGCGTAGGCACTTATCTGATCCAATTATAATGACCTCCATACTACTTGCTACTTTTTGCTTTTTCTGTGGCTTTCTTGCTGTGAGAGACACTAATATTCTCATTTATTTTTTGCAAATGTACACACGTAAGCATAACTTTAATATGTTAAGAACTGCATGAAATTGTCTCTTTTGTGACCATATGACTAGAATTTTAGCAGAATTACTTGCTTTTAAAACATTGTGCAAAAAAGTCTGCTCCCATTTTCTTCACAAAAGTGTGCTGTATCATATATATGGCACCAGTACCGCTGTTCACATATTGTATAGCATTATTTTAGATAACTCGGTTAGTTAATTACTTCTAATCAATGTCAGTCGGTGTGCACGGATGTTAAAAGTTCAGGAAAGTACCTTGGCCTTGCTATTCACATTGTACTAGTTCCCTTCACATAGTTCAGTGCTTAAAAGTTGAATTGGTTTTCTTGTTAATATTGCTTCAAAGATAGTTTCTAGCTCACACATTCTATTGGACATAAGGACAGTACAGCTAATGTCTGGGGCAGTATATGTGAGGAACAAAACTTTTAAGAGGAAAAATTAAATCGCCAAAACTGTTAAGCTTTTTAATGCTTGCTTTTTGCAAGTTTGCTGAATAATTGTTGTTCTGTGTGTTTTATAGAACCTTTGTAGCCTTCGAAGTGATTTTGTCTTAAAATGCATGCTTGAGACAAGATTCTCATGCATAATAAGTATGTGCTGCAACTCGCATGCTGCGACCTTGCCTGGTAATGTGCGTAGGTCACCTCTAGGCCACTGCTGTTGACAGCATTGTGCCATTGCTACCTCTTAGCATTTTGCTTACAGTTCATTTATTGCTCGCTTGCTCTTTGTTTATTTTTTATTTGCTTCTTTATGTTAATTGCATCCAAACTACTTTTTGTGTTTGCTTTCTTGGAGTCTTTTTTTGCATTGCCAGTGGGGTGGCTTTCTGGATGACATTAAAAACGGTGCTCGTTCAGCCATGACATATCAGTGGCACTGTGTGCGTCTTCACTGGGAGCACCCAGCCTAATTAAGGCTTGTTGTCTTAGTTACTTAGATGGTTATGCTTATTAAACATTGGTTTTGCGTTCTTAAGAATGATGAGCAATATAACAGTAAATGTAAATAGTCATGTGGAGTCTTGCATAAACCTAGTAATTTATAATTCAATTTTTTGCTCTACTGCTGTTTTCAATTTAGTTGCAGTAGTTGAACAGTGACAATGACTTCGCAAACGAGTTGAAACAACATCGAGGTCAAGTGAGGCGTTGAAATATGAAAGAAGGAATAAAATTATAAATTATTCGCCAGGTGTAAACGAATTTCATGTGGAGATTCATGTATTCCAATGTCATACGTGCCATCTCAAGCAAGAAAACACGCAACCAAAAATTGGCATCCGGACTCCTTTAGAAGCTACATTTTAGACATATTGTGTGGATTCATTTATGGTCACTGCTTCTGTCGCTACAGGCATCAACCGTTTCCTGTTTATGCAACATAGGCGTCTGCAAAGTTCTTATTCAAAGAAAGACTGTGACCAGATGCTCAATGTAGTTGCACTTTTGGAGTTCATTTTCCTCAAAATGTTTATAATGTTGGCCTGGAATAGAACAAAAAGCCAATGTCTTTTGTTAGTATAGATGATACTAGTAGTGACTACTCTTTACTTCAAAAAAGAAAACATGAAAGTAAAATTTGATCATTTGGCAACTGTGCATGGATTTAACCTAACTGGAGGTGTCAAAATTTTGTTTGTCATTTCCTGGCTGCAGCTTGTAACTAGCATTCGATCATTTTGCATCAGTGCGTAATGCTAGACCTGACTGGTTGCATCAGAACCCGTTTGTCTTATCCTGGTTGCAGCAACGTGAGGAATTGAGATTAACCTCTCAGTTGCAAAATGCAAAGATCGGCTTTGGTACAGTTTATCGACGCAAGTAGGTCCGTCCTCTGAGCAAGCATGCGTTGAAGCAGGAAGTTAATCCAACTCTCGAGGCAAGGGTGTCGCTAACGCCCTGTCTGACCTACTTTTGGCAGGGTTGCTTGTGGCCTCCCCTTGGCTGTGGCTAGTGTTGTTTTTATTGATGGCTGACAGTGATAAGAAAGGCCTGTGCTTATCGGCCACATGCGGTCTGCGTTCGCTCAGTGTGTGTCACTTTCTCCACGTGCTTTCACCTCATGGCTGAGGTCGTCGTGCCGAGCAAGGCGAAAGTGAACACTTTTGTAAAGGTCATTATAAATTACCTTTGGGTTATTTGAGACCTTGCTGGCATTTCTGTGCAAGCATGGAGGTCTGGGGTATTTATTTTTTTGAACTTTGTGACTGTAGTAGTTGTCGACACTCTTATTTATGATCATTAGTGAACTGGTCTAATTGTAATTGTAGAAAAATTATAGTACATTTTTCAGCTTCTAAAATTTTACTGTGCACTTGGCAAGCTTTTTTTGATGAAATGAACACCTTGTCAATGTATTTGTCAACTGCCAATGTTGGCTTTTCTAGCGGTAACATATAAGGATTTATTAGCAAGTGATTTATCATACTGTCTCAGGTAGTCTCAATGAGTCAATGTAACCTCGGCCTGCAAAGTGTATAATGTGGCACTTGTGGCTTGGGTACAGTTCCAGCTCCAGCCAGCTTTTTCTTTTTGGTCTAGTAGAAGCATTTGAAAGGCTTATGCCCAAACCTTTCCCTTTGATTAAAGTTCTACTTAGTTTACATACCACATGGAGTAATATTCGCTTCTACCATGTTTAAATTAGCAGTGGTTTAGTATTTGATAATGTCAAAAATGTTGGAAATTGTAAGACTGCAAAAAAAATCGCCCAGCTTTGCAGACATTTCGCTGTATGTAGATTAATGGTATCGCATCCATGATGAGGACAACTATGGACTCTCTCACTTAAATTTATTCTGGAGCAAGGTTCTGCAAGTGCTGTCATCTCTTACTTCTGTAGCAAAAAGAAAAACATACACATTCCTTATGCCACTCTAAAGCAACTACCACTTTGTTTAGTGGCTTCACCCTTTGGAACTTGTCTGCTTGCACCTAACAGCTGTCATGGGACAGTCATAGCAGTTTTGACTAACCATAAGTGTATGTCTTAAATGTCGCATAAATGCTGGTGTATGTTTTCTTGAATCGCTGCGCTTTCCCCTCGCCAGACAGGATACTGTCGAATCCTCGACTAAACGTACCGTGTTCCAGAGACCATCTATAGTATCTATAGGCTCAAACATTTCTCAGGGACTCTATTCTGAGACCGCTTTTAATTTAAGCATCGATTTTTTTTTTACCTTTTAAGTGATCGTTCTGTTATCACAAAGCTGTGTATATTTGTGATTTGTGTTTAATATGAAATACTTATCTTTTTGATCCTGTCTGTAACTCATTTCAACAGAAAAAAAGGCAGACGCTGCCAAAGGTTTTTGGAAAAACAGACGTTTCGGCTTCCATGCGGAAGCCTTGTTCACTAAATTTTTATTGTAGAACCGCGACGCTTAAATAGGCTTCAATAATCGTCCCAGGCATCTTGCATAGGTTGGCGGGAGATTGCCGATGTTACGATTGAGTCTTTTTTCGGTGGTCTGAATCACCAAGGGCTCGAGATACTGGCGTAAAAGCCAGTTCTTTTCTTTGGCGATGATAGAAGCCATTTACCAGCAGATATCATGACCTGCCGATACGGCGTGCTCCGCAAGTGCGTTGGAAGTGACTTTCTTGGTCTTCACGTCCGACATGTGCTCTTTCAGACGCCTGTCTGGTTGAACGGTAATTTTTCATAGTTGTTTTTGCAGTGTAAAAAATTGCAAAAAAGCGTTAGATTAGGCGAAAGTGTATATGAGGATAACATGCGCAGTTGAAAAGGAAAACGGGATCAGTTTTGTCGGTGTGGTACTATCTTTGTCTGACAGTAGACATATCTTGTTTTCTGGATAAGTAAAAACCGTTCTTCCTTTCTTGGAACAAAACACAATTTTTTGCTTGATGTAATTAATCCCTGAAGTGAGCTGCATTGGTAGTGTGGCGCTTATATTGGGGCACTTTGCGCTACGTTAAAAAATATTAGACCGTTATTCAGGATCATTACCATTAGGTTAATATTAACAAATTGAAAAGGATAAAGAATACGAAGTCTTCCTTATTTACAATTCCTGTAGATGAAGTTCTGTTGTTAACCTCTCTAAGCGAAGTTGCTTGCCACTAGGCAGTCAGAAATTGCATTTGTTGTAAACGACAGTGCACAGTCAAGCTCCTGAAGAGTGTGCGTCCCTCCTTTATTCCGTAGCTCTCGTGGCTGCGGACACATCCATCTATGTCATATGAGCCGCTTCCTGCCGCCGCAGAAACCGGAGTATAGCTACCTTTGACTGACAGCGGTCTACGAGCCATTTCCTTGCTGCCTAAGAGCTTTTTGGTTTGGAGACGGTAAACCTTGCCTTGAGGAAGGGTCATTTTAGCTTTTTAGTCTTGTGAGGCTCCTTTGAGGTGGATCCTTTTTGGAGGTAACCCTGCTCCTGCCTGCACAAATGGAGGTAACCCTGCTCATGCCTGCACAAAGCAAAGCAAGGTAACGTTTGCTGGCTTTTTCGTAGCAGGCAGAGCCTGCATTTTGATCTCCAACTGCTGCACATTTGTCACCTAGAATTTTCGTATCAGTGAATAAACGGCTACTGCAGTATTACTAGTCATGTATTGCATATTTTTTGCCTACTCAGCGGGACTATATCACTATAAAATGACATTCTGTGACACATCTTGAATCCCTTAGGACACACTGTCATCAAGTTGCTATTTTCTTTGAATTTTTCCCACCTTACCAATGTTCCTCCCATCATGTGACCTTTTTTGCTGATTTCGGTTGCATGTGGGCAAAAACAAGTGAGCTTTTATTTATTAGTCTCAACAAGGTGACAGTTGCAAAATAAAAGATGTGATGTATGGTCACACTGGTTCTGTGAAGCTCACTGTAAAGGAGTGTTTTGTTTTAGGAGCCCAACAGCAGCTAGAACCCATATAGCTCCGTTATTGCGCTGAAGGCCATAACAAGTGACTGCATATTATTGGCTAAAAATGCATCATTTCATTTTTTCCCGGCGCTTTCTCTTTTCAGGCTGCAATTAGTAGGTTGAACTAGTACGCAATGAGACAATTTCATGCCAATCCTAAGCGGGTGGAAATGTAGCACTCTTGGTTGGTGCGACTGTCAGTGCAGCACTTGCTGGAACCACCTGTAGGCATGTAGGACAGGTTAAGGCTCCCCATGCACACATGCAGGAAGTGCTCCTTTGTTGCTTTGATGTTGGCGGGACCAGCCAGAGGTGCTGCATTCCAGTGGAGGCGAAATGCCGGAGACGCTGATATGCTGTCCAGTGTCGGTGCACTTAAAGAACTCTGGCCGTTCTAAATTAATACAAGCCTCTCCACTATGGTGACTCTTAAAGCGCAGTTCATAGGCACCTGTTCCTGCGTTTTAGTCGTTGGCCTGCGACTGCCAGCGCCACCTGCCATGCCACCTGCCAGCGGTGGCAGGTGGCACTGCTTCATGACAAGGTTTGGGTGCCTACCCTTAGTGATGCAATTGCTGCACCTTTCCTTTCCTCATAACCATCATTATTATTAGTATTTATTTTGTTGGAATGGATCCCCAACAGAGCCAACCTGCTTTCCTTTGCTTTTGCAGAGCCAGTGCTGCGCCCATTCCTTCTCTGGTCCATCGCGGTGGGCGAGGCATCGGATGCCTGCGACAGTGCCGCTGCCGTCGGAGTTGAGATCTGAAGTGGCACTGTGTGCAGAGGAGTAAAGCGCCGACACTGGAGAGCTCGGGAGACGCAGCAGCGGCAGTGGAGACGATGGCGGAAGAGCACGCAGATCTGGAGTTGCGCCCGCTGGACATTGACGACATCCGGAGCAACCCCAACGCTCCGCGCGACTGCGACGATGAGGAAGTGCGTGGCGGGCGTGGCGAGGCCACGTCGGCTATTTTCTCGGTGGCAATGGGCCTCAAGCGCAAGAAGGTCATCAGCGACCCCGTGCGCAGCCCTCGGAAGAAGTTGGAAGGTGAGTGATTGTTGGACCACCCTCGACTGCATTGGTTTTAGGGTAAATCGATACTAGGCTGCCAAAGTCAAAAGGGAAAGATATTGTAGTGCATTAGCACTAAGGTTTACAAACTCGAATAAACTCGCTGTCTATTTGTCAAAAGCCAACTGGACGTGCACAAATAAAATAAATATTAATATGGCTGTGACTGCACCGTGCCTGGGTTTCAAACCTGTGGCGGCGCAAACAGATCAGCTTTGCTGGGCACTGCACGAGAGCATTGTTCTATAGATTGCCCCCTTGTGTTTAGCTGCCACTCTCTTGCGCTGTACATTGCGTGTCGCAGCCTTCATCAACTTCCATCAATATGCACTTGGTCCAGAACACACCACTATTGCAGTTACCTCTTAAGGTGTGTTAAGCGGTTCCAAAATTTTATAGCGTGCTACCACTAAGGTCCCCAATTGCCGATTTCACCGATCTTTGCCTGAAGTCTGACGTAGGAACCCTATACCTCGAACCGAAAGCGAAATGAGACGTGACGTGCTAGCACACATACTGCTTATTTGGCCAAGTAAGCTAAATCAGCAGTAATTTTTTTCACTACTGTGCTAATTCTCTTTTTCAAGTTGTGCATTGTTGGTATTCTTTTTTTGCTTTTCTCTTCAAATTGAAATAATTACCATATTTATATCGAATTTACTATGTCCATGATATTGTATTGTATTGAAATAATATTAATTCAGTTACGAGACTCGAGGTGACTTTTCACTTTTGTTATGAATAAAAATAAACGCACCGTTCAAGTAAATATACTGCTTAGAAAGTGAATCTAGAAGTGCAGACAAAAAATTTAATTTTGTTGCTTGTGAGCAGAGCTCGAATTTAGTTTAGATTTATTTTGAAGTACTTGAACTAGTATTAATCTGGTTTCTGTGACCTGTCAAGTGTAGACTAGCAATTTGGAATAGTTGGTACTGTATTTACTCATATATAGGGTGGCCTGCTTATTAAAACTTGCGCTCGCCAAACGAAAAGATTGGCCTGGTCAAGAAGGGCTGTAAGCAAGCTTTGATTTGAGTCATCCTCTGTTTATTGGCACAAATTAATGTAGTATTTTGCAAAGACAACTGCCTGCCTTTTATGCTCACTGTGTTTGTTCATTTGAAAGATCCAAACCTAGTCGTGGGCCCTTCAAGATTTTACGACACATCTGCAGAGCAAGGAAGACAATTCGACGGTAATTTGCTCCTGAAAGCTAGCCTTGCAAGCCCCCAATTTGACATTTATGCACTGCACTGCAAACTGCAGTACTCGATGTTCTGCTTGGCTCTCAGAACGGGGACTTTTTGTTTTTGTTATTATTGCTATCATTGTATCTCCAAGTCAATTAGCAGGTGCAGTCCCCAGCTTGAAACAGTCGTGTTATCTGTACGAACTGTTTCAGTGCAGCAGGCGTGTTAATTTTTTTTATTATTATTTATTGCCTGTTACTCTAAAACATTGCCTTGTTCGCACCCCACAATGCAGAGGTCCCGCGGCCCCTGAGCCCGTCGGAGATGGCGATCCTCAAGTGGAAGCGCGCTGCGCGGCAGGCGTTGCATATGGAGGACCCCTGGGCCATGTTCCACCTGGAGCGGTTCAAGGCGGAGCGCGTGCGCCGCTACCGCTACAATGCCCTCAACAAGGCCTGGCTCGAGGATGAGGCCCTGGTCAAAATGGCCCCCGACGTGAGCATTTTTTTTTTTTTTGACACTTAATATTTACTTGTGTCTGTGTGTTCTTGTGCATGTTTGTGTTCCAAGCAGCTCTTTGTTTTTCTCTTAGCCTTTCTGATTGTCCCTGTAAGCTTGCAGTGACTTGAACCACAATTACTTCACATTGTTTCTAAGCAGCAGCAATGTGTGTGAAGTACACAGCATTTTCGGACTGCTGATTCGTGGCCTTAAATTTGTGTTCTTGCAGCCCTTCGGGCGGGGAGCCATGCGAGAATGCTTCAGAATGTAAGTAATGTCAACTTTATATCATTTGCTGCGTTCCGCTATTTACTCAAGGGCGTATGCTTTTTATCCAAGAAATGTACGAAGCACTCGGTACACACTGGGCACCAAAGTGAAATATTCATTGTGGTTCAACTGCACAGCTCAGGCACCCTTGTATGCAAGCTGTGCTGTGAGCAGCTGAAATACTTGCGAATAGAGGGTATATTTTATTCCAATTGTATTGGTGTTTTGGATTCAATGCCCAGTCTGTTTGTAACAGCTGCGCTTTTTAGCAAACTTTAGGCGCAGTGCCAGCTGTTCTAACTCGCAGTCAAGTGCCACACTTATTGCCAAATGTATGCATTTACTTTTTGTGAAAATGGGGCTCTGAATCTGCAGAAATTAAGGAATACTTCCCAGTTTATTTGCTGGGAGTGTCGAACGCCATGCCGGACAAATCACAGGTCCCAGCACCTGCATTGGTCACTCGCAATGTCATTCTGCCTTCTGTTGACAAGCATCGCATGGCATTGTGGGCACTCATATTTTGTTGTCATTCTGTGCGTGTGAACAGGAAGAAGCTGTCCAGCTTTGCGCCAGCCCAGAATTGGGCGCATGCATCCAACTACGTGGCCAAGCGGTACCTTGAGCCCGTGGACCGCACCACCTACTTTGACGATGTCCGGCTGCAGATGGATGCCAAGCTGTGGGCCGAGGAATTCAACCGGCACAATCCTCCCAAGAAGGTGGGTGTGTCCTGTTAGCACCCGCACTTCAATTGTCCAGTGCCGCTTTAACCACTGTCCAAGCAACCAAAATTTTACCTGTGCTAGTATAATAGGTGTAGGGCCCCCGCACTGCACCAGCTGCGAACTTGTTCATTTCATCACAGCACCAGATTCTTTGTCGCTCCCAAGATTTTAATTTCTTGGTGTTCATTATGTATTCTGCTGAGCTCCACGTCTTTGAGTTCAGCCGCTCATGTATTGCCAGCTACCTAATGCATTTTGTAAATAAATTTTGATGCTTCATCTGTGGCTGGACAGTAGCAGTTGAAGGGTCTGACAGTGGTGCTACTTCGGCGTGCAGGTGGACATATTCCAGGTATCGATCATCGAGTTTGTGGAGCGGCCAGGCAGCCCACTGTACCACATGGAGCACTTCATCGAAGGGAGTTACATCAAGTACAACTCCAACTCTGGCTTCATCAGCTCCCAGGCCACACGACTCACTCCACATGTAGGCTACATGCTTCCCCCCCCCCCCCCCCCCTTCTTTTAAACGACAATTACGCCTTCTAGCTTTGAAATCGGAAATCGAGGATCTGTGTCGCTTATCTCGCCACCAACTGTGACAGTTTTTTTCATTGCTCTTAAGAGCTAAACTTCAATTTAATTCAAATGTTTTGGGCACCCCTGTGAAATTCCACTTAATGAGCTATTTCTTATTTTTGAACAGTTTAGATATTGTCTGCATGCTTAAAAAACTAGTTTAAAATGTTTGCTGAAGAAATAATGAAAAGGAAAGCCTGCGATGTAGAAAGATTGTCATAACCAGTTCGAGCATCATGCGACAGGATTAGCAGTGGTGTCTATACTCATTAAAGGGTGTGGCGATTTAAATCAGTTACTGAAAATTGTTATAACTCTAAGCTTAGGTGGCGTACTTATGTTGAATGCGTAATCAAACGCCGTGCAAATGTTTACACCATCTCAGATTCTTAAAGGTTTAGCATGTTATTAGAAAATTTCGCATTTTTCTGATCGGAAAGAATCCATCTTGAAATCCATGTTTCTTTTGCGCTCCCATCACTGTTGCAGGCGTTCAGCCACTTCACCTTTGAGCGTTCGGGGCACGAACTGCTCGTAGTGGACATCCAGGGAGTGGGCGACCTGTACACGGATCCACAGATCCACACTGCACATGGCTCCGACTACGGCGATGGCAACCTTGGCGTGCGCGGGATGGCACTGTTCTTCCGATCACACACATGCAACTGCGTCTGCACAGGCCTCGGTCTCTCCCCATTCGACCTGGCGCCCAGCGAAAAGCTGGTTGGCACACCCGCCTCTGCCATCGGCAAGTGTCTCGACAGTAGGCGACAGGCGTGAATCGCAAACGTCTGGCATGTGTGTAGTTAGTCGTGGATGGGTGTTGCTTAAGCCTGTAATCTGTGGCATTTAATTTATTTACCCTAAGGGCCCTTTCGGGCATTACATAGAGGGGCATGAAATGGGAGTAGTGTTCATTAATACTCACAGGTGTTTTAATAATTCCTCACATTGCAGAAACATTCTTTTTCATAATATTTTCCTAAGCAATGCAAATTATCAGCTGCTAGAGATGTAGGAGGTCAGCTCGAACATAGCTCGCTGCAAATGCGCTAACCCTAACAGCAAAAAGCTTAAAACATCTGCAATCGTACTGTTGCATTAGCAAGTGCTGAAATAGTTTTGAATTTTTTGTTCATCTATTATGAGCGCTTCGGTATTTGTGCTCAGTTTTGTTCTTAGACATTTAGCAATTATCATAATTTGTCGATTCTTTTCCAGTACTCATATTTCCTTAATAATTCAACCAGTTTTTTTTTTATATATTTCTGCAGTGCAGGTCTGTTAGAGGGTGCTCATAAATGTTAAAGGATGCTCATTAATTAAGTTTATTTAATATCTTTCTCCCTTTGTTGGTGATGCACACCTTGACTGTGGCACTGGTGCGTTCACCAGAGTGGTAGTGTAATGATGGGCTAACGAGGTATAGTAAGTTTAGTGTGCTTTAGGTTATTGCAAAATAAAGTGTCTTTTTTGTTTACTGTGTGGCCGTGGCATCAGAACCTAAAGCCATTGCTTGCTAATTTATTGGAATACATACCACTTATTATATGCGCATGCCAATTGCATAAAATGCTTAGATCATTTTCAAGTAGTGAAGGTCTGGCTTTTTTATTGTATTGTCATGTCTGTTGTGCGGTACGAGAAATGCATCGGTGCGTTCATCCTAAAATGGCACAGAAAACTGTAGCCACGCAAGGGTTAAGTAATTGCTGCTGCTCTGGCAAACAGTGGGGCGTCATTGACGGTCATCACTAGTGACAACACTTGAAACCTCCCTGCCTTTTTCTAACTTCTTCACTTGGACTGAAGTGTGTGCGCATTACCACTGTTAGAAGACTGATCGTGTGAACATTGAGAAGTGCGCAGGAGGTTTCTTATGCATGTACAGTATTGGTCAAAAGTTCCCAGGCCACAGGGACGACTTTTAAACAGTGCAGTCATAGAGTTGAAGCTCATATTCAGCTGCCAACGACCTCAGGGGTGAGGATAAAGCTTCCCCTCACCTTCCAGAGATTTTCAGGGGCCGAATCCACGAAAGAGTTCGCTTTGCCGTGACATCAATTTGGCGTAGGCATCCGAGGGAGAAGGATGGGACGAACACTGTGGGAGGACAAGGGGGCAGGCAACAGCCAATCGGCTTTTTTGGGCGGTCCCATCTCGGTTGCTTGTATTTTTAAGGGGACATATGCTAACTTCTGTGAGTTTTTAACCTCTCGTGCCGACACGCACGATTGCCTGAGCGACGGCCAAAATCGTTCGGCTCACAGACGACTTCGGGAGCCGTATAGTTGCCTCGCTGCCGCCTGGAAGCCCCCGGTAGCGAAGAACCGTAGCGCGCAGAGTATTTTGTGCTCTGTTGTGAGCGCACTTTTCCTCGTTGGTCCAAGGTGGGGGTTTTAGCTCTGCGCATAGTCGGCGTACAAGTCCCTTCGACAGCCTGAAATGCCTTCGGAAGGCATCGTCACGCATGTTGAAAGGATTGTCATGTACGCGCGACCGTTGATGCCACCGATAACATTCGCCGAGCACCGCTAATATCAGCGGGGCAACGGGAGGTACCGGCATGTTTCTTGTCGCGCCGAAGCAAACGCCACTTTCAGAGTTCCACACACAGCGACCGAACGCGTTCGCTTTCACTTGATTGACATGTCTCGTGACGTAAACAAAATCCGTGGTCCCGCCTCCGTGAAGTGATATCACCGCCAGCGGTGACGACACACGGCAAATGGAGCAGGGTGGCGAGAGAGAAAGCGAACGCGTTCCAAAGCGAACTGTTTCGTGGATTCAGCCCCAGTTTTGGGAATGTTGTAGATGCTCCACTTTGGGGCTCAAAGCAGACCTTTGACCAACCCTGTACAACCACTTCGGGGAAGTCGTTATTTTTGGGAGGAGTGTTTGACTAAGCCCTCTGAGATTATTTATGTAATGGTTGACTGCTCGTCTTCATAGGAGGGTGCATTGTACACAACGCTGGTGTGCACGTTCTGTTCTAGCATGCCCATGTGGGTATTAGATGATGCCAACTCTCGTTGCAGCCCAGGGGGCCAAGACACGGCTACGTGGGCACGAAGAGCTGTGTGTGGGTATGTCTGAGTACGAGCGAAGCCACTGGGCGGAAGCCTTTGGGCCCCCAAAGCAGCGCATTCGCACCTACAGCAGCCCCCCAGACTTCTCACATGAGCACAACGCACCCCCGGCGGTGAGTGCACTGTCATTCTCTGAGTCAGTAAGGCTTCTTTTGTTGTGAAAATTATTATGCACGTCATAATGGATAATTGAATTAATCATTGTAGTAGTCTAATAGTCAGCGTCATAATGGAAGTCATCAGTTTCCTTTAGCTCTGTAGTTTTCACCTTGTACTGCTTGCTGCCTTTTGCAGCTGCAGCAACAGGACAGCGGCTTCCGCAGCCTGAGCAGCGGCAGTGAGGACACCCTGGAAGACTACTCGCATGACCTGGAGCTCGGCAGCGACTCTGAGGACACCGAGACCCTGCAGCACCAGATCACCAACGGGCACCTACCTGCCAATGGCCAGCACATGAATGGCGGAGAGCGACCCAGCGCCGTGCCCGCCCGCCTCAGACGACGCCAGCGCTACGACTCCGAGAGTAGCACCATCGGAGACGTAAGTACATTTGCTCTTCCCTTTACTGAAGCATTTTTGTGAACTTGACAGCCTTGGCCATGATAGGCGTCACTTTGTGGAGCTTAGGCCTCTTGAGTGCCTTCCCACACGTAGGGTGTTAGCGAGCGTGTTGCGGGCGGGCACGCTGCTTGTCTCCATCCAAAGGGAGGCACCTCCTAGAACCGGTGCCAATCGCTCTCCGTTTCGTTTTCCCCGCTTCGGTCTTGCGTCCTCATTAAGTGATGTATAGGGCATTGTTTTGGCGAGAGGTCGCAAGACCGCCACCAAGCTGAGAAACAGGACGGTGCTTAGCGTTTTCGTCCCAGAGCCCCGGCCTTTGCCAGGGTACTATGAACGTGGAAGGTGAAATGCATGCACCTTGTATGTAAGTTTGAGTCCAGGCCCAAACGGGGTCCTGTTGCCGATCTGTGCGGTGTTCACGTTCCAGAGTTGGAAGGGCTTGATTAGGCTAGTTCTCCATTACCGCTGGCCATTGGTGGTGGGGAAGCACGGCAAGCCTTCAACGCGCCACCTGTGTCGTCAAGATGTGTGTCACGCATTCCGCATCTTCCCTTGTGTTGTGTTGTGTTGTTTGTAATGTAACCCTTTGGCTGGCCGTGCAGCCCGCGAGTGCCCTAGTTTCGCTGCGGACGCATATGTGCTTGCCCATTGTCCGTGGTCCCTATAACAGGTTTCGCTGTATAATGTTTGCATGCTATAATGTTTTCGTAATGCTTGCATGGTGGCCTGAGATGGCATGTTCTCACATCTTCGTTATCCTTGCATCTTTGTGATCCTCATATCTTCCCATTCTCCACAAACCTTGGTACGGGTGTTACATCCACACAAGTGTACCCAGGCAGACGTCCACCTTTTCCGACTGGTGGCTTAGTCCGCTGGGGATCACAGATGGAGGGGGGTTAATAATAGCCTTCCATGGTCATTTTGCATATGAAGCACAGTAACACACCCAGTGTCTGTGCCCCATTTGGACAGTGCGCCACCTTTGTGGTTTCAGGAGCACGAGCGTGCAGAGTTCCAGCGGCTGGTGGCGCAGCGTGCGCGGCCATCAACGGTGCTGGACGAGGTGCAGCTGCGGCAGCTGGCCAGGCAGCAGCAGGGGAGGCCCCTGCACGAGTCCCAGCGCTCGATCCTTGGCCAGATCCACCTGGAGATGGCCAAGTGCCACGAAAATGGCCGCTTCGGGGACACCACACACCCGGAGGGCAAGTGAGTGCTCCCAACCGACCGTGACGGGCTGTGGCGCACCTTTGTAAAGGGCTTTCGTTATTATTTTTAATGGAGTCAGCATGCAGTACAGAGAGCTGAACGGCTGACTGCATGGGACAATAAAGTAAACAACTGCTTTTAATTATGCAGCAACGTAGGAGTGGTTACAGAACAATAAACCAAACACTGTTGCTGTTGACATAAATAGTTAAGGAACGAAAGCGTTTCTAAAGACAGAAACAACAAAAAATAAAGCTTCCAAGCTTAAGCACATAAAGCTGATTTTGGGAAAGTGGCAGTTGTGCAGGTACAAAGAATGCTTCGTCAAAACGAGTGTGTGCCATTCTCTCATTGGATGCGCAGGCTCCTGATGCACAGCTTCATACCCGTGAAACAAGACAAACCTGCCTTTCATGTATGCAGAGATGGGGTCATAGTAAACCACATTGTTTTCATGCACGAAACTTGACAAAATAGGAAATGAGCATTTCATGCAGTTTTACAATGAATACGTTCCTTTCCAGCCTGGCGTGCTCTTAGGAGGAAATTCAGTTGTAGATTCATCATACTTCTATAGGTTCCTAAAAGAAGCAAGTATTGTAAACTACAGTTGATCCTAGATGTATAGAATTGTTGCTTATATCGAACTGTCCGAATAGCCTGTTGGAAATGTCGTGCAAAGGTTTATCGAACTGCTGCCCGGAAAATTCCATATACCCCCCCGGAAAATTCCATATATCGAGCTGCGCATTACGCCCCTGCAGGTGATGCTTCTCTTAATAACAATCCCGCCTCTGTTTGGTGTGTTATATAGCCTCAGTCACTTATACACCCTGAAATGTCAGCAAAAGATCAACAGCAAATTTCTTCCGGTGATAGTTGTGTCAGAACACTCAGGCTGTCATTTATAGTAAACAGCATTAGTAGTGCCAGATTCGTATTCTGCTAGATTCCATAGTTTCTAAGACACAAGAACCATCTGCACCGATCAGTAAGGTTTGTGCTAGCCAGCTGCCAGAAGGTACCCTTTAGGAGCGCAGCATTCAGTCACTGAGTGCCGGGCCACAAGCCCGTTTCAGTGGTTTACCACAGTGTTGTTTTTAGTTCACCTCAAAAGCCAACCAAACCCTTCCGACTTGCAAAACTCAGGTATGACCAGCAAGCGGCCGTGTTCCATTTGGAGCAAGCAGCCCGTTGCGGCGTTCTGGAGGCCTTGCTCGTGCTGTCCAAGGTGCATCTGGGGCTGCCCCATGACCTTCTTGGGGACTGGACGCTGCCGGTGAGAACTGCGGCATTCCTCCGATCAGAGTGGCATGGCTTAAGCACAAAGTTTAACGAATTTTAGGAATCGCATTGCATATCTGATAGGCAGCCTGCATTATCGGGGCATGAAATGACCTTTGAGTTGAGAAATTTGTAAACAGTCTTTCGTGCGGTTTGCAGGAGACTGATGAGAACATGTCCAAGGGTGTCGAGTACCTGGAGCAAGCTGCGAGGGCCGGAGACCGGGGCTCCATGATTGCCCTGGCCAAGGCGTTGGACTCGGGCCAGGGTCTTGGCTGTCGCAAGTATGTCGCCTCACTCCGCTTGTTTTCCAGGTAGCTGTGAGCGGAAGGAAACATTGTTGCTGGCTGTTGTGCAGGCAGCGCAACTGGCAGGAGGCGGTGATGTGGTACAACCTGGCGGTGACCACGACAGATAACGACGAGGGGGGCGAGTACGACGGTTGCATGGATGACCCCTCGTACCTGCTGCTGGCCAGGCAGGCTGAGCTGTACCTGGAGGGAGGGCATGGCCTCGAGAAGGACCCAGCCACAGCCGGTCGGTGCCCTTGGCTCCTCGAAACTTGACCTACAACTTGCGTGGTGCCCATTAACACTTTTGTCATGAGTGGCTCTCTTCATTGAGCTGTTTGGTCATGGGCTTGTGACGTTTTTTAAGTACGTTAAATATTGAACTTCAGAGAGTTTTCATGACTATTGCACTGCAAAGTTGATGGTTGTCACATGAAGTGGTCATAATGGGACTGGGGTGTGCACAGAACTGCAGTGATATTGTTGGATTATCGGTGCTTTATCGCATTGGCCGGGGCCAGACAATCCTGCACCAGAAGTTTGGATTTTATTCATCGCTTTGTTACAGAGGTAACAAACTCATAATAAAGCAGGAGCTAGAGGCGTAGCGTGACAGAGAATTGCGTACCCTGCATTGTGGCTTGTTTCCTTATGTTTGTAGTGAACATTTTTTTTTTTTTTTTTCGGTCATCAAGGCAGCAAGTTGGAGTTGATTAATATTCGTAGTCGACTTATATGCAGCAATACTGTACAGTATTTTTTCAGTTCCTCCAAATGCTGCAGTGATTTCAGTGTGCGAACGCTGTCAGACCAACCAATGCACAAGTTCTCTCTCTCTCTCTCCCCCCCCCCCACACACACACACACACACACACACACATATCCTGTGTTCACGTGTGTGATGTAATGTAAAGCGATTTCAGTCTCCTCTATAACATAAACACTGCCAACACACTTATCAACACACATGCAACGAGAAAGAGAAAGTGGCAGAGCGCAGCACAAATAAAAAGAAGCATTCTGTCATGCCTTCTTGACTGTTGGTCATAGCACTGAGTACGGCGCCTTTACATTTCATTTGGACATCAGCGCCGCTCGTGTTGTGGCCAGACTTCCGAGTCGCCCACACACTACCATTGTCACCCAATCTTCAGATCCTGTGCACGTACAAGCTCCATGGGCAGTCTGGATGAACTGAATCATGGTCATGTTCCTCCGATTTATTAAGAGTTTCATAATACGGAATAGCACACAAGTTTGATGGGACCAGACGGGTTGTCCAGTTGATCCAGTTTTTCATATTAATGAGATTTTAAAGTCTGTCATTCAAGCCTTTCAGGTTAACTAAATTAAACAGAGTTAATCACAAAACAAAATTAGTCTCAAGAATTTTATTTCCAGACTTGCTGCGAAACATTGGAGAGTTGATTTGTTTTCTTCAGTTAGTTAGCAGAGTAATAGTAATAAAGCACGTTGCAGGCTGTTGTTTCCAACTGTTGATGTTGTTCTTTGCTACTGCTGTAGCAGGCTTAACCGTTCTTGCTTCCTCTTCCAGGGGAGTTGTACCAGGAAGCAGCAACAGCCGCCACGGCCGCCATGAAGGGGCGCCTGGCCAACAAGTACTACCAGTTGGCCGAGGAAGCTCAGCAGGAGGCGTGCTAAGAAGCTGCTAGTCTTTTGTGGCCAGCTGACATGTTGTGTGCAGATCTGTGCGTTACTTGTTGTTGTGTGTCTCGTTGCTTTTTATTGGGGGGGGGGGCAGTGTTGTTCCTTACACTGCGAGTTAAATTCTCAGTCATGTCTTGTCCGTTTTTGTTTTCCCCTCTTGTGAGAGAAGGCGTCTGTGTTAGCCCTTTGTTTGTTTCATTTGGCGGGGCCTCTTCTGAAAGGATGGTCAATGGCATAGAAGGTTTTGATTGTGCAGTTTGCCGGTCTTTGGCGTGCGCCAGAACCAGCTGTTACTTGTTTTGACAAAAGCATGCGCTCAGGGGTGTGTACTAAAAAAGGGAAGCAATCTCTGTGATGTCTTTTTGTTTGCTTTTTGTTTTGATTTCACAAGTGATGGGATTTCGTTTGCCAGTTCAATTTGGTGATGGTCAAATATGCAAGGCCCTGACATAAATGGCATGTGGCAAGACAGTTGAGAAAAAAACAAAATGCTACTTGCCACTTGCTTGAGTCAAATGCAGCATTTGGCGCTGTGATCTGTTGAGGGTTGGGCGACCCCAATTTCGCCCGCTACCCATACATGGCTGATGATTCGTTTTGCTTCCTGCAAGAGTTTGTCGAATGTCCGCATTTTTGCCATAATCTTTGTGCATGTTTTGCTTGCCCGTGACCTGAAGATATATTTTTTTGGTGTTACGTCAAAGGAGAAAGAATGCAAGTTGATCACGATCTCTCCCTGGTGCTGTTTATTTTTCTTAAGCTGAGGATGACCTACAGCTTGAAGTATATGAAGAAGCGGTATATAGTGAATCGAGGAGCGCATCTGTTCTCAAACTCGCCGGTGATGTTGAAAAGTTTGAGGCAGGCTTGTGTCTCGACGAAAAGTCTGTCTGCACAATTTTAGTGATGTAAATGCACTGACATTGTTCCGGATGTAACATTGAGCACTTTAGTGTAGATTGTTGCATGTTACTGCTTTGTGCTCCCCGTCTTGGTGCTAGCTCCTGGTTTTGTGCCGACTATAGTCCTGCGCTGGGCACCCTTGGGAATTTTGGATGGTTCAAAGTCTAGTTGCGTGTTTGTGTGGTAGGCATGTTGGACTGGGCGCTGCTAATGCATGCGAGAGAGAGCAGTGTATTGTAGTTCCTTTGGAACTGGTATTGTGTGACACGAGCGCCACTGTTGGACGGACATGTTCTGGGCGGTTCATTGAGCAACGGAACAGCTGTCTTGTACACGCCCAGCGCCGCTCATACTTGTAGTGTATAGTATGGCAAGTGGAATATGATGCTTGTCACTCTGCGACAGGTTGGCAGTACCATCCACAACTGTTTGACATGCAGTCAGTACCACCTAGAATACTTGCTCAAAAAGACGAAAAATTAACAACTTCCTGCTTTAGGAAGCATTGACATCTATTTAAGAAGGATGAGCACCCTAATCTTGAAAGAACATTGCAAAAATGCTGCCATATAGCAAGACAAACTGCACAAATGTGAACGGTGTCATATTAGTACGCCGTGCATTTGGTCTGCGTCAGAGCGACATGTTGCCATAATGGCTGGCCTTGCAGTTAGCAACAGTATGGATAGGATGTCTTTTTCATCCTAGAGTCGGTATATAGACCTTTCCGTCGGACGAGGGCTGTCTCAAACCGGTTCTGCTACCGCTTCCACCTCTGGCACCAGGTGTACGCCACAGTCTAGGGAGCAATGTGGCAACTCTCAGGGGGCCCTTATTGGGAAGGTCTGTATCAACTCTACGGCTTGACACTTGGTGGCAGTCAAGTATTTTGCACTTCCTCGAGTGTGCCCAGCCCGGACAAGTACTGTTGGCAACTTGTGGTGCTGCCTGCATGTTGCATGCGCCATTGTGACAGTGAAAGCAGTGGTGCTTGCACCACAATATTTTCAACTGTGGCAATACACGTTGTTAATCTGTCGTCGTAGATTCTAGTTTGTCAACAGATTCTAGTTTGTCAACAGCAGGGATACCGGTTGTAGTAACGTATTTTTGTGGTCATGTAAAGCTCCACTTCGCGCTTGTGCATAGACTGCAGCAAGCTGGACACTTGGCAAAGCTCTGTAGTCCTTGGAACAGAGTTGCACTGCTGGAAAGCTTGCACATTTTGTTGAGATTGCAGTCGTTATTGTTAAGTCTTCCCATTTCCAATTTCATGCACATATTGTTCCCCATGTGTACGGCATTGTTGAGAATATAAAGGTGATATTCATTGAGAGTTGTGTTTATTTTTTCTTGTCTTTTCAGCTGGAGGTGTGCGGACATTATAAAGAGCATATTAATTTATTGCACAGGTCACCACTAGGTGAAGGTAAAAAAAACACGTCTATTGTGCACATTCCTGCACTATTTTGATCAATAAATAAATGCTCGAAGGGTGAAGTATGGGGCCGAGATACAAAGTACCATCACATCTCAAGGCAGGGCTTTGTAGCAGTCCTTGTGATGTTTTGCAGCATCTACGAATGATTGATGCACAGTATTTCTAGGTGTAAAAACTGCTCTGTGGCTGCCAGCACAGGTGTATTCACAAATTGCTCTAATCGGTGTTATGGGTGTTTTAACGTCCCAAAGAGAGACTGGCTATGAGGGACACCGTAGTGAAGGCCTCCGGAAATTTCAACCACCTGGGGTTCTTCAATGTGCACTGACATCGCGCAGTACACGGTCCTCTAGAATTTCGCCTTCATCGAAACTCTAGAATTTCGCCTTCATCGAAATTCGACTGCCGCGGTCAGGATCGAACCCACGTCTTTCGGGTCAGCAGCCAAGTGCCATAACCACTGCGCCACCGTGGCGGCTAAATTACTTAAATGTTGCACCACATTGCATCATACACAATTTCCAATTTATATGCTCAAGTTTCGTGCATAGCAGTCACAGCTGGCATGCCTGTTCGTGCAAGTCGAGTCCGCACTCAAAACGTAGTTTGCCATACAACCAAAGTGAACACAGGCATATTTCATACCAGGCTGCCCATGTGCTATGCAATGTCTGCGCATGTTAAATCCCCAGGCAGTCGGAATTATTCTGGAGCCGTCCACTGTGGCACCTTCCCCACTTGCCTCGCAGTGCAGTTTAGGTGTCCGCCGAGGAGAGAGAGAGTTACAGTGCCATTGGACTTTCTCAAAAATTAATAAAAATTTTGTTGCAATAAGTCTCAAGCACCGTGAATGGCAACCTCGTGCACTTCGGTTTAACTTTTTGCCATTTTTTCATCCTGCAACTCATCGAGACTGAGAAAGGCATGTGGCGGTACGATACACAGCTGGTAGAGAGAATTGCAGACTCCATCAGTCTAAAAAGTAAACACTGAATATTTTAGCCAGAGTGCCTCACAGCGTTGACCAAGTTCCCAATGCTGGCACTTCGTTTTACCAGTGTGTGTTTTCATCCAAACGCTCGGAGGCAAGGAGGAGAATGAACCGTACTTGGCAAAGTAATGTAGTTTTGCAGGTGCACAATTTCCGCAGCCTCCACAGCATTTGAGTGCTGTGCATGAAACCGAGTATACTCATTTGGGGTTGCATGGACAAAAGTTATGAAATTTCTACTCGACAAACTGCTGCGCATCGGCCAGTCAGCCAAGTACAGTTCTGCGCAGTTTCGGATGCTATGATTAGCACAACGTGCATTTTTATCTTCTCACCAGAAGGCGTCTCGACGTCGTCCAGAAGTGATGTTTCCGTCCCCGTGGTTCTACTGTTCTTCCCTGTGCAGTGAAACCATGCACTGGCGTACTGTTGGTAGTTTGTACGATGAAGCCTCTTCCCATATGACGGATGTCATTTATGAGGAGGCTCTAGTGTTAGTGTCGCACTGCACAGGAGGCCGCAGAGGCCTTCATCGTTTAAGTAGTCCTGCGTTGACATTCCGACTGTGTGCACAGTATAAGGCAACTGACTGAAGTGTGAAATGTCTTTGCCATGCATTTGTCATCTCTATAAGAGAATACCACCATCCAGGTTTTTCACCAAACAAATCTACCGTGATGCTAATGTTTTGAAGGCTGTTCATAAATTCAGTGTTCTACCCGTTGAAGTCCAAATTAACGAGGTTTGACTGTAACACATTGTGCTAACACCTCCAACTACAGATTTCAATGCAACATTTTTAATCATTTGTGACCGGACATTGCTACTTGCATAGTTTGGGCAGTTCGGTGTTCTTTCAGTCTTGAAAGAAGCACTTGGTAGCGATGTCTTTATTCCTTCTGTGCAGCTCTACCACAGCTGCACAGAGGTCTGCAAACATGTTACACACACAAATCACTGCACAACCATGATCACTCTTTATTCCTTCTGTGCAGCTCTACCACAGCTGCACAGAGGTCTGCAAACATGTTACACACACAAATCACTGCACAACCATGATCACTCCTTCCTTGCCTTCTTTTGTTCGTGGCTTTCCAGAAACTCCTTCACAGCTTTTGCTTCTTGCTCACTTCTGATGTAGCTGTCGATTTCAGAGTCTGAAATGTACATGCCACCGTCGTCACAACTCTTGGATGCTGAATCTGTGTCCTGCTGGAATGAACTGCTCGGCCTCTTCCTACACTTGCGAAACGTTTTGAAGCTGGCAGCAAACACTTCCGTGGCTGTCTGCTCACTGTCGCTGCCATTTGCACCTCTGATGGCGTCAATCACCAGCGCGGCTGAGTAGCGGATTATGTCTGGCACGTATGCGGTTGCCTTTTTAGGGTTCAGCTTCTTCTCTTTCAGCCATGGAATTTGCCCAGCCAGTTGTATCAGCACCTGTAAAATCCATTTACTTGTTTGTTTATTACGGTACTACAAATCGCTCGAAGGCATTGTTGTAGGGGGGGGGATGTTACAGAGGGTAAAACTGAACAGTGGATAAAGGAGCAAGGTATCGTTGCAACAAAAGCGGGTAAACGCACCATGAACAAAATTTGAGACTCGGAAGCAGTACAGAGTGGAGCGTCGAGACGAGAGATCAAGTTGCAATAAAAAAAAAACTGCAGAATGCAACACACGGTGACAGTCCTTGGCTACACGCTATCGCACAGGTGCTATCTTGAGCACGTGTACAAATTCCTTGTCGACAAGGTGCGAGGCAAACTGTTCCATTCAATAATGCTGCTGGGAGAGAAAGAGGACGAATACTTTTGTTTGGCAGGTAATTCCGCATATTTTTCTGCTGTGGTCATGTCTTTGTGATATGAAGCTAGGTGGTTTTAGGAAAACAGCGGTTGACGGTGATATGACTGAATCAATTTGATTTAACAATCAACACCTAGTTGCGGTATGGCGGATATCGAGCGTGTCCCAATTGAGCATGTTCTTCAGGGTGGTGGCGCTAATCTGACATCAGTTTGTTACAAATCATGCTGCATTATTCTGGACAGCTTCTAACTAAATGGCAAGGAACTAAGCTAGCGAGGGTCCCAGACTGGAGTTCCCAGGCTTCTTTGCGGAGCACGTTAGGCCTGGTGACATCAACCAAGTGGCACGCAACGATCCGCTGTCGCCTGGCGTGCTGTTGGGCAGCACATCGTTGCAAGAAGCATGGCGCCGGCTACGGTGCACTCTAGTCTCACTTTTGCGCCACAGGTGAGCATTGTGATACAGTTTTTGAAGCAACAGCTTCACTAGGCCATGTAAAGCCAAGGTCACCGAGCCGAGCCGGAGCCGTTGATGTACATGCACCGAGCAACAGGTATGCCACACGTGACGTCAGAGTTGTGCCGTTGCCGCCGACTCCGCTAGACTCGCAGCGCCGAGCAACAGGCGTGTCGCACGTGACATCAGAGTTGCGCAGTCGCCGCTACCGCCGCCACAGGTAGCTACAGGTGCACTGCGCATGCGCAGTTGGGCAAAAGATGCGCGTCATTGCTCAGCCACTTTATAAACAGAGGGTGCGAAGTGCTCGTTCTTCAGATGAACGATGGGTGAAGAAGCGGATAGTCCGCGTGTAGACTGCAGGAAGCCACGTCGACAGATTCCAAAGTTGTGGCGTGGTATAACGCGAGTCGACAACGAGCCCAAGAAGCCAGAAATGCTAAGTGCGCGGCCAAGACACCGGAACAACGAGAGGAACGGCTTGGCAAACGTCGCCGTCAAGAAGCGGAGAAACGACAGCGACAGGCCGCGAGCGAAGCCAAGTCTTCTACGGGTCACCTATCACATACACACTAGGTTTAACTGGAGCTAAACCATCAACAATTTTTTTTTTGTACTCGTGTGGTGGACTCCGGCACTGACCGAATACAGCTTAGTGTTGGTGGTTCTTGGCCAATGTCTCAATGCAATGACACTCCATCGGCTATGTTTGTACACCGTGCCGCAAAACGCAAAAATTCTTCGAAGAATCGGAGCAACCGCATTTCTGGCACGTCATCTACAGGATCGATTTCGAGGTGCACTACTCAACACACAGTGACGCGGGCACATGCGCGTATAGTCCACGGCAAAATGCTTCCAGGCACCACGGTCTAAGCACAGGTCCTCACACAACGACAGCAAGGGTGCTTTTAAAACTTGTTCGGAAAAAATAAGCTTTGACAACAAATGTAGCGGGTGCATTTAAAATGCGATTCCGAGATTTTCAGGGTGCAAGGAAAATCGTCATGATGCCCATTTCGAAATGTTGAAATACCAAAACTGACAAATTTTCTCTAAATAACCGTTGTTCATGAACTATTCTGTCCAATCTGTCAATGACCTGGGCAATTTCACAACAATCCAGCTTCCACTTCAACGAAATTCACACGACCCGCGAAAAATTTGACTGATGCGGGATTCCACTGTAAACAAAAGGTATGCCACGAAGAAAAAACAGCGGTGACCGGCCAACGTGCAATTTGCGGCGTCAGACAGTTCATGCTTATTTAAAAACCCCGCATGCAGGCAGCATGTGGCTTCATGCGGCCACATAAGCCTGCTGCGGGGCTTGGTGGTTATGACATTAGGTTGCTCAGCATAAAGACTCTGGACCACACATACCCTATAATCGTGTGTAAGGGCCGCAACCCCTGTTTTGGACTAAATGGAGAAAAAAATATGGTTATAAGTTTCTTTTTAATTCGTGTATGGGCCGTACCTTCGAAATTCACACCCGAATTTTAAAAAAAAAAGTGCGGTCCTTACATGGGTTTATGCAGTACTTCCCCTAATGAACGGGCTGACCTGTGCCGAGAGGATCATTCAGTCCTTGGAGAAAAGTCATTCCTGCCAGTCTGCACTAACCTCCGCAAGCGTACCATTCGGCACACAGGTTAGTATTAAAATCGCACAGCTCTAATTTGGAATCTGGAGTCAAAGCACAGTGACAGTTCCAAGCTGACACTTCCCAAGAACAGCTAGCTGTTGCTGCACACCATCACGGCTGACACTTTCACGGCAGTGATGAGCTTATTAATGCGAAAGCATCAGAAGGCTATGTTGACGCCGGAAGTTTGTCCCCTATGACGGCACGCAAGTCATGAGACATTAGAATAAAATTAAGAAAATTGAGGTCTAGGTGGGAATCGAACCCGGGCTGCCGGCGTGTCATGACGTCGCACCCGAGCTGAGTCACAACCGCTGCCACGTGCAATCGGGAGACTGGAGGAATGATGGAAAAAGACGTGCGGCACAACACCTTGCCCGCCGAAACGAGGCTGGTTTGAGCAACAGATATCGCAGACGAAACACCAGCGATGTCTTCATTGGTTGACCGCAATGTGGTGACAGTATTCCCAATTACTTTTCATCAAAATTTTGTGCAACCGTTCGTCGTACAGCATTCCGGGTGGTGTCATAACATTTCTCTTTGCATATAGCTTACATGTTTTCGTCAATGTGGAGGCTAGCTTGTGACAAGTTCAGACCGATGACATATGCACTTTCAGTTCCATGCTTTAAGGCGCGGTTGAGGTGTTCACCGAGATGCCAGATTTGAAAGCTGCTGCACCCTTTCATTTCCTCAAAAACCTTTCCTTTCCTCAAAACCATGCTTTCGCATGCATTCCTCTCCGTAAGCAGACTTAAGTGTCCTCAGAACTTTTTTTTCTTTACATGTGTACAAAAAATCTTTATACACAATGTGTACAAAGAAAAAATGTACAGCTGTGCTACATTTCTGAGATTAGCGTCTAGAAATGAGCTGCAGCTAAACACAAGCACTTATCATGTGCTGCGTCATTCTCATCTGAAATTTTAAAATGTTCGGTTTGGTTTATGGGGGTTTAACGTCCCAAAGCGACTCAGGCTATGAGAGACGCCGTAGTGAAGGGCTCCGGAAATTTAGACCACCTGGGGTTCTTTAACGTGCACTGACATCGCACAGTACACGGGCCTCTAGAATTCCGCCTCCATCGAAATGCGACCGCTGCAGTCGGGATCGAACCCACGTCTTTCGAGCCAGCAGCCGAGCGCCATAACCACTCAGCCACCGCGGCGGCCTTTTTTAAAACGTTTCCATATCCATAGTTCAACAGTACAAATTGCCCATTCGTTTGGTACGGCGTGTTGGTATACGGGGTTCAACATCCCAAGTCTGCACACGGGCTATGAGAGATGATGCGGTAGAGGTTTCCGGATTAATTCTGACGACCACGTGCGCAGACACCGCAAGGCATATGGACACATTTGCATTTCACAGCCCAAATGCGGCCACCATGGCCAGGATTCAATCCCCATGGCCTTGGGAACATAGCCATGGAGCCATCATGGAGGATGGCCATTCAAACTTCAGTTTTCCCACTGTAACTTGCCTTGTTGAGTGCACGAATGGTATCATTGCTCGACGTCACCAGGGACAAGCCGTAGCGCTGACGGAAGGCTGCATAGCTGATGTGGGTGCGGGTGATGTCGAGCGACTTCCACGCGGTGAAGACCAGGGCAGATGCGAGGTTGTGGGGGGACCGCCCTTCCAGGAACCAGCACCAGTGCAGTGGTTTCAGCAGCGCGGTCACACGCGACACTACCTCCTTGCGTTCGGAGGCATCGATGAACTGTGTGGCCTCGGGCAGCAGCTCGTCCAGCTTGACATGCGTCGTTTCCTGATTTGTAATCTGTACCAAAGACGTCAAAAGTAGACGCAGGATTCCTTTTATTCATACACTGCCACGTCTTGTCTATGAAGTAAATAACGGTTCATATACATTTGGTTTGGTTACATTTACTGGCAAATTTAACAAACTGAAATGAACATGCATAAAACTGCACTTTAAGTTGTGTGTGTGTGTTACCGACTACTACCATGCCAAACAATCGACACAAAAAATGAACAGAATAAAACCTGTGCCACACGAGCACATTTAGTGGCATTAAGTGCTTCACGCCTCAAGTTTCAGTACCATTCATGTGGTGCTACATGCACAAATTTAATGGCACTGGCCTTGCTGCCAGCTGAACATAAAATGTGTACTTCAGGCGGAATTCCACTCTCTCAACTGTAAAGCACCCAAACTTCCGGTCTCGCCTTTGAGCTCGTGTGACAGCATTTTTTAAATGGTGGTCTTGGCTGAAAAGCATCCCAAAATATAGCCTAAAAGATAACACACATTCCGGAAAGACTGTAAATGATTTGCATGCAGTAAATTCCATTTTCTCAACTGTCCAGTACCCCAACATTCGGTGTCGCCTCCCGGCTTGTCTCGCAGCTTTTTAAATAGCGATTTCAATTTGAAAGCATCAAAGAATCCCACTTAAAAGATAACACACGGCCAGGGAAGATCGTTAATAATTCGCGTGCTGTCAATTCTGAGCATAAAAAATAGACGGTAAAAAAATTTCAGAAAAAAAAATGTAAGAAGTAAGATGAAAAAAAGTAACCGGATTTTGAACTGAAAGGGCATTTCCTAAGATAAATTCTACTTGATAAATCGCAAGTAAGGGGATTTGATCAGGATCAGTGCTTTAATTGCGCTCTTATCCATTGTCACAAAATTTGTTATTTGCTGCAATGTGGCACTGCTTAACCAGACACTGTGGAACTGTAGCGTTGAGAGAGCGCAATCATGCATTCTCTCGTCCCCATTCCTCAAGCAGAACAGCGTGCAACTTCACTAGTAACAGGCTCCCATCAAATAGCAAATAACTGATTGAAAATTTTCAGACAGATGAGGCATGGCTTCGACTCCCGCTGCCGGCCGGTTACCCACCGTTTTCCTCAAAAAGGGTACAAGCTATGCCCTGGCCTGGTGCTCGACTTGCTAGGTTTGCATGGCTTGGCAATGGAGCCTGTGCCTTCAAATCCTATCATTGTGGGCTTGAAGAGGCACATCGAAAGTTTCAGTACCATTAATGCGGTGCTACATTCACAAATTTAATGGCACTGGCCTTGGTTTTAGCGCATGAGGCAGATTTAGGGTCGCTTGAGGGCGGAAAGAATCACTGGCCCGTCAACGCAACTGTTTGGTCAAAGACCCTTTTCGCAAGCATCTCGCCCCAAAAAAACCGAGCATCTGGCCGGGGGAAATCTTGTACCCATTATAAAACCGTTGGGTACCCAGCGGCACTGGGGATCGAACCCAGCACCTCCCAAATGCGAGGTGGATGCTCTACCACAAGGCCACCGCTTCGGTGCCTACATTTTCACTGCCACTGACGCCATTTTTTTTTTTTCAGTACTTGTGGCTTGACACTCTTCACCAACCTTCTTGGATTGTGTGCTGGCGCATAGGTTTTTGAATACATTTTAGATTTGCCGACTAAAAGCAGCAGGACTTATACAAGGTAATTTTGGCATTACATTCGAATGATATTTAGAACATTTTGTGCTTAAGGAGAGATCCTGCTCTTTGAGAAAAAAAAATTGGCTGGCAGTTTAGCATTGCTAAGCAGGAAATATTGTGTGCAAGCTTGGTTTTTTTTTTGCAGGCGGACACCACTGCCACTACCTACCTCAAAGCGCAATTGCGGTGTCCACTGACTCAGGGAGCCAGTTATATGTGCTTGGTTTGGTCTATTGGGGTTTAACGTCCCAAAGCGACTCGGGCTATGAGGGACGCCGTAGTGAAGGGCTCCGGAAATTTTGACCACCTGGAGTTCTTTAAAGTGCACTGATGTCGTGCAGTACACAGGCCTCTAGAATTTCGCCTTCATAAAAATTCCGTCGCAGCGGACGGGATCGAACCTGCAACTTTCGGGTCAGCAGCCAAGCGCCGTAACTACTGAGCCACCGCGGCAGGTCCAGTTATATGCCCTTCCTCAAAATCAACAGAGTCTGAGTCTGAAACGCTATCAATGCCAACGCAAGAAACTTGCTTAAATGCACAGTATTGCGTTTTTGTGATATCAAGTAATGCAATAAGGGTAAAATTATCATTCTATTTATCATAGAGATTGAGTTAAAGGGTTTTTAATTTCCTACTTCAGAAAGAGGGATATCAACTTTTCTTCCCCTTTCAGAAGTGGTGATTTAAAAACCCTATAACTCAGCTTCTATGACAGGCACAATGATAATTTCACCTTTATTGCACTCCTAAAGTCAAGACAAACCAATCACATGCATTTGAGCAAGTTCCCTGCAGTAAAATTTCTCTCCAAGAGACTTGATAATGTCATATTTAAAGTCAGCACACAAATTTACATGTTCCCTGAAGATTGCACAGTTGTGACATCATTAACAAAAAATTTTTGTCAAACAGCAATTGCCACGTCATATTTAATGAAATGTAATAAAATTTAACACAGATAACTAACTTTTTATGCTTATTTCAAAACTGCATTTTATTTTAAGCTAGCTGGCATAGTTCCTGAGTAATTAGAATTAACACTCTTCCTAAGTCGTCCTTTGGCCATTAAAGAATAAGTGTACAAATTTTTATGTTCAGAAGGCCTTGCTCTGTGCAATAAAACTATTAGTTCATTTCTAGACGCCCGTTACTCATAAAAATAAAGTAAACCTTCAGCATGCATATTTACATGAAAACATTTTAACTTTCTTACAAAAATAGTACTGCAAAACTACTCAATGTGTACTTAGAAAAATCGAGAGCTCTATAGCATTCCTCAACATGTCAGGTTTCATGCACAAAAAGACCATCATTCTACTGTCATTCATTATGAAATGCCAATGGGACGAAGTGATAGCAACAACAGAAAGAGTGAAAGTTAAGAAAATCAACTTCATCCCTCAACTTTATCAAGCTATCAAGAAAATCAACTTTATTCCCTCGTTTGCCACATTTATCGCCTCGTGTGCTTTGGCTTTTGGTCAGTGAAATGTGGCACTGCAATCAACGGAAGTTCTTATCTTTTGACCTCCTTTTCATGGTAGATGGTAGTCCTCCACTGTCAGAAACCCACAGAATTCGTGATGCACCGGGACTGCCAGAACCGCAATTTGTCCCTACGCCGGAGTTCTCGCTACACCACTGGCCTGTAGACCAGGTGTCACGTGGCATCCCACTTCCGCTGCGAGGTCCGCGCGTGGCCCGCAAATGGAGAAAGGCAGTGCATGTCTAAACCGCTTTTCGTCAGTCTGCGGACCTTTGCCTTCGTAGGCGATGATAAGGAGATTAGGCATGCTCACGGTCTTTCGCCATGTTCACCAATGTCGCAGGCCAGACGTGAACCTTAGAGTGGAAGTCGGCCGTACCGTGATGCCTGGTCCACAGGCCTCTGATCCATCGTGTCAATCCACCTTTTTCGCAGACAGTGGCCACCTTATGGTCCAGGTGTGGCCAAGGAGGCAGCTAGGCCAGATAATTCGCTCATACACTTGTGCTCATCTCGCGACGACGTTCGGTTTGGCCGCGAACTGGATGACTGGATTCTGCCGTTGCTTCTTACGCTGGCAAGCACGCCAAATCTCGGCTGCTGGCTCCGGATGATCCGACGGTCCTGCGTCTGCCATGGCGGAACAGCTGCACGACCTCGTGACCTCCGCTCTCAGCCGGAAAGGCGAAGCTGCCGCAGGTGCTCGAGATGCGCTCAGCCTAGTCACGCGATCCTGCTGCAACACCAGCACCGGCACTCAACCGGCAAACAACCTATTAACAGCCTAGTACCACGCGACCGCGCTGCTCTGAGCCGCAAAGAAGATGAAGCGGCCACAGGCGCATATGGGGCCGAGGACTTCATGACGGTGACCTCAATGTATTCAGATCTACTAAATTATCATAGGGGAACAAGGATAATATACTCCCCAACCCACAACATACTAAGCCAACATGATGCAGTACATTGGCGGAAACTGCAAACCGGAACTTTCCCAAACTTAAACATACTAAGCAAAATGTTCCCTGGGCAATATAGGGACACATGCCCATGGTGTGGCGCAAGGCCCACCCTTTATCACATTACATGGGAATGCAGCAAAAACAAAGCACTCCATACAGTAGAAAACCCGAGTGTGGAACGGTGGGAGAGGGTGCTCTCCAGCGGCGACCCGTGTATACAACGGGTGCTCATACAGCATGCCCGACGAGTAGCCGCCATCAGTGGAGCCCTGGAATAGGGGCACCAACCCTGCCAGACAGAAGATATCACCATCAAGAAGATGGAAGAACTCTGTCGGACCGCTGAATGACCTTGTAATTAGAGCAAACAAAGTTTATCCTATCCTATCCTATCCTATGGGGCATTACCTTCATTGTCCATGCGTGCGACTCGTACTCAGTTGTAGATTACTGCAATAATGAAAAAAAAAATGTGACCTACCTCCCTGATCATGCGCAGTGCTTGCCACAGCTGAGAGCCCGAACACTGAGCCCTACTGGACAGAGTGTGCAGCAATATGGACCGGTTGTTGTTCCGCAGCACCTGCAGTGGATGAGGCACACTTGTAAAGGCGCTGGAAACACTAGCTTTCAGCCTTGGCTGCTCTGGGTAATTTTACCAAAGAGCAATCATCGCAAGAACTCAAACAAGGGGACAAGGATGCTTTATGCCACAAGAATGACAAAGCTGGCAGTTGTTACCAGCACCAATCAAGCTGTGAATTACATGAAAGGTGTCGGTGCACTAGTTTAATCAATTGAGAAAAGTAAATCGAGAATGTGGCATGCTGCAAGCAATGACTACGACCGTCCACTTCCACACATCAGCACGCGTGGCACTCTAATGCCGTATTCCATTCAGTGTTCCGGAACATAGCTCCGAATCCAGGAAGAAGCACAATGTCCATTGCGGCAACAGGAAATCCAAATCGATGATTGGAAAAAAAAAAAATATGGGCTCCTGCTTGTGTGGGGCAAGACGAAGCAACCCACCGTAGAGTGAGTTGTTCCTGATCTGCGAGTGGAAACCAGGATCTGAATTGAATCAGCCATTGAATTCAGAGTTTCGCTCAGTGGAGCAAGAAAAACATGTTCTTGATAGTTGAATATGCCATTAGTTATTAATGATCAACAGCAGCTATTTCAATAGCATGTTCCATCTTCCACAGATGTTCACAAATATAACCTGCATCACATCGATCAGGCTACACTTAGTACTACGTGTGCTAACAAAACAAAAATGATCCCTGCAGCATTCTAAAAGTGTCCTCAGAAGATCCACATAAATGCTGAGTACTTCTGGCATTGACAGAAAGGCACATAGTAATATAACTTTTCCCACAGTGCCAAGGAAAGTTTCCCCTAATATATTAGGTCATATGTATTGACCTTTTCAGGTGTGACAAAGAAACCGCAGCTGGGATGCATCCATTCATGCCGGGTGTATGATGGATACGCAGCAACATGGCAACCAAATCATTTGAGCGGAGCACAGCAACATTCAATTTTAGTGTCAGTATTCCAGTGACCCCTGGTGACATGGTGCAAAGCTAAGCAAGAACTGGATTTTGGAGCAGCATGTAGCAGAATCTTCCACTTGGTGCAGTATTGCACAAATGGCGCAGCAGTTTCACCATTGCACAAGTGACAGTTAAGTCAACAGGCTTCCAAAATGCAACACTCATTAAGCGGATCATTGAAATAAAATAAACAAAACAACATAGTGAAGCAAACGCACACCAAGACCACCTAACAGTCTGTACAAAGGAACATTAGGCTGTGGTCAGCACTCTTAACCATGGCCTAACTGAAGTGTGGTCATAGTGTGGGGTGAACTTAATCCAGTTCATGACAGCAAAATGCGCATTGCTACTATTCCATAGTGCCAGCAACCACCACAATGACCACATGAGAAAACGAAGATACTATCTAGCTTTAATAACTCCCGCATATGTCTTCCGTGTTTTAGCAAGAAGCTTTCTTAACATCTCCGGCAGCACACTGCTACTGCAGCTTGTGCGTTTACTCAGCCTTTGAAATCACGACTGCATGTTGTTGCGTGACCACAGTTTTTCTTTTTTCCACTGTCATGCCTCCACATTTTTCTTCTAAAGTCTTCTAAACTAACACGCAGAAGAGAAAATTTTTTACCGGCCATTACTACTCTCCTAACTATGAGAGTGAACATTTCGCAAACACAACCTTACTGAAACGCGTATGGCAGTATTTCAACTTACGCTTACTGTTGGCGCCAAGAAATCCTTACAGCACCAACAGAGCATAAGTTCCACCGCTGCATGATAACAGCGAAACTACACTTGACCAAGCAGGCATTTTTACATCCACAGCCATAATTCAATACTGTGGTCCAGCTGGCACAAGTAATTGCCAGATATGTACAAACAATTACTACGATTAGGGCCCCTAATTTTTTGTGGTGGAAAGTTTTGAATTCCATGAATTCAAAGCAAAAAAATCTGTAATATTCATCTAGAAACACAAGACACACAAAATAAATAAATCAGTTCATTTCTGAAACATGCCTCACCAACTCTAAATGTACCCTCATTAAAATCTAAGATGGATGTTGCAGTGCAGAATCAGGTAGTGCTTGGTATTCTCTTCGTTTTAAAAATGGCGCTTGTTTGATCCAATGCCCCCAGAGCAATTGAATGATCTCTTATGATGTCGGGATGCATCTCTTGTGTTGAAGGTGCTCATATGCAGGACACGTCCCACAAAACTTTGGCACTTGTCAGCTGCTCACTTTCATTCCTGAATCGCCCAATAAACAAGTGGAAGCCTCGAGAGCGGATGGTGGTGGCTACTTGAAACTAAGAACGTTTTTTGCCCCTACTATTATCATTGGTTCCAAAGGCGGCATTACTGTAACTCTTTCCATGGAAGCGTGTGAATGCCTTGTCATCAGAGCCGCTCAACATGCTAGCTTGCTCGAGCGGCTGGATAGTAAGCATGTCAAGTCATAACCAGAACTTCCTTCACTTTCATATTCTAGCTTTAAAAAGAATTCAAACGATAAAATTAATCAGATTCCCACCGTTCTGTCCAGACTACTGATGTCCGCAACAACAGACACGTCGAAAACAACAGTGTAACGACAAACACACAATTCTGCCAAAAATGCTCCAAGTCACAATTTTCCACAGAATTGCAGAAAACTAGGGGCACTAACTGTGGCTGCTTTTAAATATGCCATGTGTAACAGTCAATACTGCCAGTTCAGTGATGAAGTTCAACAAACCAGAACCCTTAAGTCATAACACACCACACTCCGCACCAAGTTCATCTACAAACCCACTGGATGACAAATGGTGGTGGTGACACACAAATGGCCAAGATATGGAGAACTTGAGGAGCCACCAGCCCACTTTATAGTGCAAGCTTGTACCTATAAAAAAGTTTAAACGACGAATAGCTATTGTAGCTATTGTGCTTTATCATGTAATTACAGTACACCTAAAGGAACACCAGTCAGTCATTGATAAAATGGCAAACCTTGCACTCCAGCTGTGCATTTACACGGCACAATGGTATGTTTCAGAAGAAGAAAGGCTTATCGCATGAAGGAAAGAAAGAATTCAGGAAAGGCCGTTACATCATTTTTTTTTTAAGCTGGACGTGAAGGCCCCGCCCCTTACTCGGCCGTCGTCTCAGCACACTTGTGCATGCACAACAGATACTGCAGCAGACGACACCGCTGCACCCACCATTATTATTAACTGCGCCGTCGGCCAAAGACTCCCAGTAGTCTTTGTGAAAAAAGGTGACTTCCGGCACACTCTTTGGAGTGCAGCTCGGATAGTGAGGATTTCTCCTGAACTTTCCTTCCTACATGGCTTATCACAACAGTTCTACAGATATGCTGCAACTACTAAGCCTAATGCAGCATAGCAGATGACACCGCTGCACCCAATGCTACTATTGGCTGCGTCGTTGCCCAAAGACTCCCAGTAGTCTGCGAAAGCACGCGACTTCCGGCCCACTTTTTGGCATGCAGCTCGAATAGCGAGGGTTTTCCTTCCTCCATGGCTTATCGCAGCAGTTCTACAGATATGCTGCAACTATTAAGCCCAATGCAGCACAGTACAGAAGTGAAGAAGCTCTCATCAAAAGCGGTCATTCAAGAATACGGCTTTGCACCGTAACCTCACCCAATAACAGCAGGCTGCGGCGAAGGCGAGCTGCTGCACCAACGACAGCCGCACGACATGCTTGTTGAAGAAATTGCAGGCCTCTTCCCTCATAACCGGATCCATGCCAAGCTTGGCGCCCTCCTGCTTTATCCAGTCATTGCACCGGAGCCGGTTCCTCGACAGTTGAGACTGATAGTGCATGCCTCGCTTGCTCCCTGATCGAGCCAGGGACAGCGTTGCGGTCTGTGTCGAGGGCACAAAACTGAGGCCTTCCCCATGGTTGAGGCCTGCCGCCATGCACAGCGGAGCAGTGTCCACGACAACTCCGCACTCAGTGCACACCTGTGAAATCTGCGCGGAGACGTTGAAAAAAAAAGGCTCATTGTGAACATCCCGCCAAGATCTGCGTTCAACTCGAAGCCGTATCAATGCATGAAGATATACACAACCAGACACTGATGCAATATTCAGTAATTTCGATGCCAACACGCCCAAAAATAAAACATATATCTTAAATACGTGTATTTCCTGTATTCACTTTTGTGTATTATATAATACTGGTCGTATAACAGTGGAAGTTGTATAGAGAAGGTATGCGGAATACATAAACACATTTAGTGCACAATTCTTAATTGCATAACAATTTTTAGTGAATTACTATACCATGCTCAGTTTCTTTAACAACTTCCAAGAAATTCAGCGCAGCAGTACACAACTGCAGCTTCCCAAATACAGAATCTAAGAAACTACTGTAAAGGCCCTGTCCATATACGCTTGACAGTTGTCTTATAAACAAAACTGGTTCTGTTTCATGAAACAAAACTTGTGGCAGCCCACTTGTATGAGATAAAACTAAACATACCTGACTTTACTTTCTTTAGGGGTTTAATGTCCCAAAGTAACCCAGGCTATGAGGGTCACCGTAGCGGAAGGATCTGGATAATTGCAACCACCTGGGGTTCTTTCACGTGAACTGACTTTGCACACTATACGGGCCTCTAGCATTTCATCTCCATTCATATGCGACTGCCTTAGCAGTCATTAAGGTAGTTCATGGCAGGGACCTTGGGACAGGGGGGCCAGGGGGGGGGGGGAGCAGTACGCCCTCACTTTCCTAATGCTCACACTCAGGTCAGATTTCCGACAAACCCTTCAATTCTAGGACGTTATTATCTATTTTAGTTTTGATGACGTCATTTGATTGACAGGTAAGGCGGAAACTTCCTGCGAATGGACACTTCCGGCGGACTCATGAGGCAAGCAAGGCTTTCGCCTTAAAAATCATGCCCAAAAGAAGCTGATTACGTGACCTCTGTTCATGAGCAAGATTAGCAGCACTGAAACAGACTATGCGCAAGCTTTTTCAATCCAGATGATCACTCCTCGTTTGTACATCTTTATAAAGCTGCCCATATCAATTCATTTTATATGCATTAAAAAATACACCTTTGAATAGTGCAAAATCAAAAATACAAACAAGAAATACAAAATTCATTATTTACATAAAACTTGAAATAAGTAAACAACAAAACAAACTCGAAGTCTTGACCCCACCACTCAAAAAAAATTTCTGAAGTCCCTGGTTCATGGCATTAAACTGTGGTTATCTGATACTAGGCCAAAAGATAATGGCATTAATGAACTTTTGGCTTTCAGCAGTTCACAGCATGTCCCGAACCTTTCCGGTGTACCACATGTTGTTACAGACTAACAGTCATTAACACCAAGAAAATCAGAACCGAATGCACTCACTATAAATTGCTCTCCATACGTACTATGCAGATGTTGTGCGTCACCTGTTGCACCAGCAACATGATTTCTATTTTGCCACGTTATGCGCCCAACTCATAAACACTCCAGGGATGTCACTTCCATGCCCGAGATTTCGAGAAGCCGCAACATGCAAGCTGATTTTTCCCTTGACAGGGCCACACGGCTGTCAGTGCCTGCACTGGCTACATTTAAAGCAATGATGAAGACAACTCCACTCAATTTTTGTTCTTATGGCGCATTCCAATCCAGAGCAAGTATTCTTGCTCCGCAAAACAAACGAGCATGTTTCAATAGGCCATTTGGATTCAGATTCCGAGCCCTGATTCAACCACTTAAGTATGCTTTTAGACCCGTTCCTCCATGGATTCGGAAAGCTGCTCCAAACTCCAAATGGAATAAGCCATTAGTAAAAATAGATTCCATGGTTCCTCCTGAGTATGTTGGTGGTCATTCGAAAGGGAAAAAAAAGCGCATTTACTGTTGAGAAAATTGGATACAAAAATTTTCCTACCATTGTATTCACATCTGTGACAACACAACCGAAAAGGACTGCAAGATCACTGTTAGGATGTTAATCAGAGCAGCCTAGCTTCAGAAATCTGCATTCAAACATCTGTCTTGACTTATTGCAGTCTGCAAGCAGAGAGCGAGGGTTTATTGACGGGAAAGGCAGAGAGGTTGGCCTGAAAAATAAACATCTGGCCTGCTACTCTGCACTGGGGAACAGAAAGAGGAAAAAAAAGAGGGTCACGATGGGGGGTGATGATGCAAGCAAGCATCTCTGCAAGCAGAAACGGCCAGTGGTAGCAATACTTTTAATTTCACAACCTTCACTAGCTTACAAGAGCTCAGTTTTCAGTGAAAGTAGCTTCTTTGTCAACTGAGTGTGATAATCTACCAATAACGGCTAACTTCAATATCTCCTCCAAGACCGCCACCAGCTTCATTTAGCGGCGACGAGAATTTATGCACTGTTCCAGTACATACGGCCGTCAAATAGTACCACTGCAAGGCACAAAACAAAGATTACATACACAGTGCGCAAAAATTTTGCCTTGAAAACCAGATTATTATTACTCTTGTTGCTGTTGTCACTGTCATCAGAAACTGCAATGATGTGGTGAAAAAGTTATGCGCATAGCAGTTATTTCATTTACTCCAGTATATACACACACAAAAATTCAAAACAAGGGTAGACTGCTACACTTTTAGTAAGATCAGAATCTGAGCTTTGAGTCGAGTTCAGACATCCAACCCATGCCAGCAGACCTTGCAACCCATTCTTTAAAAAATGTTGAGAATGGTTGTAATGTTGTTTGTGAGAAGACAAATTCTTGAAATCTTTTTCTTCCTATCTTCTTTGTGAAGACGTTTTTGCATATTTACCTGGCTAGACAAACAGATCCAACTACATGACTGCGCAAGTCATAAGTGCTTGTAAAGGGGGGGCTGAATTCCATAAAGGTGGAGCAATATCACCTTTCTGACCCTGTTCCCTCACTGGTCATGCAAAATTCAAGATTGAACAGCATTGAAATTTCACCTAAAAGGAAAGGGTTAAACTGCAAAAAATATATATATATATATATTGAAGATGGTCTGCATCCAGGCACTAAAAACTGCAAGCCAAGACACAAAGACAGCTGCTGGACTATATGGCTCGCCTGTGTTGGCACTTGAAATTTGAGGAACAGGGCCATAATTCATTTGCTCACTGGGTCAGTAGTGCTAGTGATAGCTGGTGCACAGGCTTCTTGAAAGAAGGTTCTTTGAAAATAAGAAAAGGCAGTGGTCCTGCGCAACTCAGAAGTTTAACTCTCCCCTGTTTAACATCCACAGTAGCGGAAGCTGTTCAGAAAGGCACTTCTCACAAACCAACAGGGCATCGTAGACATAAATATTCTTAAGCAAGCAAAAACAAAGCACGGCTATGAATGAACCGGCTGTCTATGATGTTATAACTTTAAGGCAGTTCGACCGGGCCACTTGGAAAACTGTCAAACGTGTGTGATGGCATGCAGGCTTGCAGGCAGCTCAGTAACACGTGCTAAAACCACTTCTGTCAGTTGAAAATTACGCACAGTGGGAGCTCTACAGTGTTCAGAAACTTCGCCTGAACACCACATCATCCACACTGAGAAAAGTAAACACATGTCGAAAAATTAAATCAGTCCAACAAAGGCAAGTGTTCAAACAGAACAGTTCGCCCAATCTGTGCCGCAATTTGGTTGCTAACAATGACATCATTATCCAAACTCGATAGTTAGGTCAGGTCGCTCGAGCCTGTCACACAAACAAGTTAACCAAGTGAAGTAAAACCTTTAACTTTCAAACTCCAACGAAAGCGCTAGCTCTGCGAGAAGCTGAAATAAAATTGTGGTAGAGATGTGATCGATTTGCAACCGGAGATGTTGTACAAATTCCTAATCGACTTTGTAAGATACATCCTTAATTCCATTTGTTTTCGAACCGCTCACAACGATTCGCTGATAAGATACAAAGTCTGTAACCAAAAGACACGGCGAATGAACGCCAGTTTAGACCCGTTTCCTTCGCGGTAGGGTGAACGTGAAAGGTCGGGCGAAAGCTCGTGTGATACAACTTGCAAAACGCTGTCTTCCACGAAGGCGTCCCGAAGCATGACGTTGGAGACTCGAAACTGTCCCGCGGATGCAGCATTCAACTTGGTAAAACGCAGTAAGTACCTTAATCTCGCTGTCATCGTAACAGGACTATCTTTACCATGTCTTGACCAGAACCGGTTGTTGCGACGAACTAAATTGAAACAAGCCTGAATAACACAGCTATGACAACTCAAGACAAATGCATATTGAGCGGTAAATTAAAGGAGCGCAGGATAACTTGCTAACGCACCAATGGTACTGCATAATTAGCGAAACAGCCTCACAAACTACGAGTCGGCCACTTACTCCATCTCCGCTTGCGTCGGTCACCGCCGATGCACCGCACGACGGGCAGGCAGCAGAGGCCATCTCGTTATGCCCAGGCGCGCTGGGTTTGCACCGTGGTGTAGAGTTGATGGGGCAGTTTCCTGTGATCAACGGGGAGAATTCGTTTCACAAACAGTTTTTCCGCGCCCGGCGGAACAACCTCGGCTGAACAACATGACCGCGCCGCGCCGCCGCAGACCATTAGCAGGGTTGCTAAGCGGCGGGAACGTCCCCCCAATCTTTCCGCAGGAGCCTTTAGGGCGCTCGACTACTGATCCGGAGTTCCCGGGTTCGAACGCTCAGGCGAACGCTCAGGAAAAACGCTCAGGAAAACGCTCAGGCGCCCGTGTGCTGTGCGATGTCAGTGCACGTTAAAGATCCCCAGGTGGTCGAAATTATTCCGAAATTAGCCCTCCACTACGGCACCTATTTCTTCCTTTCTTCTTTTATACCCCTGTCACACGGGACGTTGAATGTCATTCGCAGCGAATGACATTACGTTTGAATGGCGTTTTTTTCGCTGCTACACGGGCACAGTCAATGACATTCACAGCTAACGACATTCGCCCATTGAATGAGTTTCCCGAACTCATGCACGCGCGACCTGTGTAATCTCGACGACAGCGGCTTGGCGAAAAATTACAAAACTGATTAGCGAGAACAAAACGTATTCAAAGAAAACTTTATTTTAATTGCTGCAATGAACTTTTGAATCATTTTTGACGTAAAATAAGGTATTTGAAGCGATTTGCGAAACTACACTCTTGTTTCCAGTTGCCGCCAGTTACTGTAGAGACGGCCGCGTTTGTTTACAAGCCGTCCTCCATCTTGCCTGAGTAGCGTGGTCGTCACTCCATTTGCCTTCAGTGCTCGCAATGGAAAACAACTCTGCAGCTTCGCCAGCCCAGCAGAAGGCGTGTTGGACTGACGACGAAACGTCAAGAATTCGGGAGGAAGTGCGGGCGGCATGTACGGGAGGGATCGTGAGCGGCTTTGAGCCTGTCTTGCTTTGGATATTTCAGTGGATTGCTTGTTGACTATTGCTGCCGCAAGGCGTTGCAAAAAATTTTTAAAGAGTGTATTAATGTGTAACAGTGTGATACTAGCAATAAACATAAAATATGTGTATGAAAAACATGATTTGTAACGTTCTGCGGTCGTAGCAGTTAGCCGATGGACATCGCCATCATTTGCAAATGCCATTTTGTGTACCCGTGTAGAACGGGAACGCCAGCAGGCAATGACATTCGTTGTGAATGTCATTCGCTGCGAATGACATTAAACGTCCCGTGTGACAGGGGTATTATTATACCCCTGTCACACGGGACGTTGAATGTCATTCGCAGCGAATGACATTACGTTTGAATGGCGTTTTTTTCGCTGCTACACGGGCACAGTCAATGACATTCACAGCTAACGACATTCGCCCATTGAATGAGTTTCCCGAACTCATGCACGCGCGACCTGTGTAATCTCGACGACAGCGGCTTGGCGAAAAATTACAAAACTGATTAGCGAGAACAAAACGTATTCAAAGAAAACTTTATTTTAATTGCTGCAATGAACTTTTGAATCATTTTTGACGTAAAATAAGGTATTTGAAGCGATTTGCGAAACTACACTCTTGTTTCCAGTTGCCGCCAGTTACTGTAGAGACGGCCGCGTTTGTTTACAAGCCGTCCTCCATCTTGCCTGAGTAGCGTGGTCGTCACTCCATTTGCCTTCAGTGCTCGCAATGGAAAACAACTCTGCAGCTTCGCCAGCCCAGCAGAAGGCGTGTTGGACTGACGACGAAACGTCAAGAATTCGGGAGGAAGTGCGGGCGGCATGTACGGGAGGGATCGTGAGCGGCTTTGAGCCTGTCTTGCTTTGGATATTTCAGTGGATTGCTTGTTGACTATTGCTGCCGCAAGGCGTTGCAAAAAATTTTTAAAGAGTGTATTAATGTGTAACAGTGTGATACTAGCAATAAACATAAAATATGTGTATGAAAAACATGATTTGTAACGTTCTGCGGTCGTAGCAGTTAGCCGATGGACATCGCCATCATTTGCAAATGCCATTTTGTGTACCCGTGTAGAACGGGAACGCCAGCAGGCAATGACATTCGTTGTGAATGTCATTCGCTGCGAATGACATTAAACGTCCCGTGTGACAGGGGTATTACTCCCTCCCTTATCCCTTCCCATACGGCGCGGTTTAGGTGTCCAACGATATATGTGACAGATACTGCGCCCATAGAGTTTGTTAATAGTAAGAAACTCTATACTGAGCCATTTCCTTTCCATAAAAGCCAATTATTGTTATTATTATTAGCCGGCCGCCGCGGGTTTGTCGGTACAGAAGTTTTCGCGACTCTTTTTTAATTGATATTTAAATTCCAAGAGTTAAACTCAGTGGTAAACTATGTGTCCAAATACAAATCTGTAAACTATATACAGTTCATGCAGTCGCAAAGTAAACCACGTAAACTTAGTGAAATGAAAATTGGTTTTTAAGGAAAGAAAGTAATGCAGTGGCCTCACATATCTCGGTGGACATCCGAACCTCGCCGTAAGGGAAGCGATAAAAGGAGTGAAAGAAATAAGAAAGAAGTACCGTAGTGGAGGGCTCCGGAATAATTTACGCCATCTTTAACGTGCACTGAGATCGCACAGCACACGAGGGCCTTTTGCGTTTCGCCTCCATCGAAACGCGGCCACCGCGGTCGGGTTCGAACCCGGGTACTCTGGTTGCTGTTTTTGGAATTACACAACAGAGACTGTCAAATGAGCAAAGTTATGCGAAATACATAAATATGCATCAGACGGCGAGTTGGTTTGCACTGCCGCCACAGCGGCCCCTATCTTAAATTTGGGTCCGACAAGTGCAGAAAAATTACAGTGAACTAGAACACCGAAACAGCGAAAGCCTCGGCATTTCCCTAATCGGCCTAGCGCCAACCGGGTCATTCGTTGAAAATTAAAAATTGGTTTTTTGAGGACAGGAAATGGCGCAGTAATTCTCACATTTCGGTAATTCTATCGCAGCCGTATAATTAGGGAACGGAGAAAGGTAAGAGTGAAAGAAGAGAGAAAGAGGTGCCGTACATAGTGGAGAGCTCCGGAATAGTTTCGACCACCTGGAGACCTTTAACGTGCACCCACATCGCACAGCACACGGGCGCCTTTGCGGTTCACCTCTATCGAAACGCGGCGGCCGCAATTCCGCCTATGCTCTGCGCCCAAACATGGCGCCCGTGAAGCCACGTGCAAACTATCTTGCGCAAGCTATCTTGCGCAACGCATGTTCTAGAATCCAGTTCCTATGAATACATTGTCCTTGTGTGCCTGCAAATTAATTCTACCAACACCAAGAAGCTGGTTAATAAACAAAGCAATAAAATTTTTGGACGCTTAAGCTTCGCCGTTGACAGCGTGTTGCAGCGCAGTAAGGGAGTCCATGGAACGTCATCGCCCGTTCGGCGGGACGCCTTTGCCTGTTGGAAGCACCTTTGAACGCATTTTTCTTTGTTTCAATTAATTGATAAATTGCATACTCTAAATTTTTTTTATTGCCATCGTCAAGCATTGGCTTTTTCATTCTGAGCGTTTGACACCTTTGAACGCCCTTTTTAATTTTTTTAATTAATCAGTTCCAATTATTTCATTAACTCGTCATCGCCTATCACACACCAATCAATAATCAATCACTAGAACCACAAATTACCGTGATACCATTTTTTTTTTACGCAGCCCTCGATTATTTCCGACAGGCGGTACCGACCCAGAGCCGCTGGACGCTGGATCCGAGACCACTCTGCACGGTGTATTTGCGGCGGTTGGGGACAGCTATGTCTCAGCAGTCCGCTTGCCTAGCGTTGCTCGTAGAGACTTCTCGGGATTCCAAACCGGACCACAGCCATTTGTATTGCAAAGCCTTCACAAGAACCAGCACCTCCTTTGACACCATAGGCGGTTTACGGTTGAGAAGAGATATCTCACTCGATTGAGAAACCGGTAGCAGTACAAACGGCATTTCGGACTTCACGACACTGAATGTAAATATCTTTTATCAGAAAGAGCATATTCGAGCTTAACCTGATGCACATTCCGTGAACGGCCACAATAGAAATTCGACAGGTGTGCAAGTAGCGTTCACTGGTGTCAAGTAAGGGGGCGGCGCGGATGTTCACACGACATCGCTAACATAGATCGCCACGCGGAGTCACTTAAGCCGGCAAATTATTCGTAAATCAATTCACGCTAGCTGTTAAAGCGAACGGTTGTGGAACGTTGTGGACGTGTGTGTTGTCATTCTTTTCTGTCGTCAGTGTTCTTCGTGCTCCTTTGCCAGTTACTAAAGAATCAACTAGTCCTTAAAGGGCCACAGAAAGGGGTGTTTGAGCTTGGCTTTAAAATGCTTGCACTATGTACAGTACAGGCCACCGAGCGTCCATGCCGCGTACGAGACCTGTAAAGCGAGCGGGAAATTTACAATACATTTTTTTTTTAATTGTCGCTTTCGCACCTCGCGGCGACGCGCGGTGCCGGACTTTCGCACGAAAACCTGGCAGACGACGTCACGTCTTGCAAATGACGTCAGCAACCGGGGACTATAATTGGTTCACAGTGCCAAATTCTTGCAAACGTCACGCGCTAACGCGGCCGCGGCCACTCCGCGCGCGCCGCAGCCGGCGGAGGTAGGGGAGGGGCCGAGTGAGTGGGGTCGGCGGAGGAGCGCCGCCGTTTTGGCGTGCGAGAGGGGGAAAGGCGCGAAGACGCGGAAGTTCAAATTTTGTCTGCATATAACAGCTTCCACAAAACGCATTGAAATAATTCTTGCTGGGGAATAATTATGAACCGTCGTCTTTTAATCCCAGACATACCATACCTTTATTGAGACTCCCTTTCTGGGTCCCTTTAATGGCCACTCTTGTATAACAGGAAGAGTGAACGTCGGGCGTCCGCGATCACAGGACCACCCTGTCACAGCCGGCCTCACTGGGTCAGTGGACACCTCAATCACGCCGTGAGTAGGCGGTAGCATCCGCCTACAAATGCATGCATCTGTTGACCAACTAGCGTGACCACTGACTAACGCTCATGTGACTTTTGACCTTGACCTTTGACGTTTAGAGCTGAGATTTGCATCGCCTGATGTGACGCCATGCGATGACGTTGCAATGACGTCACACCATTTTTTGCAATAAATACGGCTGGCTTTGCTTTCACTCGTCTACTAGGTTCAGCCGCGTAGAACCTCAGCAAATTTTTGAAGCAAAAGCGTCACTACCCCCCTCCGTAGCTTCTTCGCCGTGTGCGCGAGTTTGACCTTGAATCGAGGAGAAACCACGTGACAGCTATGACGTCACTCAGCCGCCGCCGAAACCGAACGCTCGCCTCTGCTTCTATAGGCCGTCGTCGTTCATTGCGTTCATTGTATTCAACGGCGTTGGCGTTGACAACGCTCTGAACTCAGATGATTTTGAGGAAAGGAAGGATGCATTACTGGCTCCCGGGGTCAGTGGACGCCCAGGAGAGAGAGATAACTATGTCTGCCACGGAAGCACAATGTCATTTCATATTTCCGGGCGGCTCGCAGGAATGCGACTTCGCCATTTGGCAGACATGGCAAAAACAGCAACAGCGGAAAATGTCGAACTTCATGCCAGGACAAGTAATCGATTGTATCAGTTTCGCTGAACTTAGGAGACACTCAGATGACCGGCCAATGGTCTGTCATAAGAGATTAGCAAATGAGCGCAAATGAGCGACAGCTGATCCGGAGTTCCCGGGTTCGAACCCGACCGCGGCGACTGCGTTTTTATGGAGGAAAAACGCTAAGGCGCCCTTCGATGCTGGGACGCCTCGCTTCGGGCTGAATTCGTCGCTGTTACTGCCTTTTTCAGCGCGTTCACTGGCCATAAAAAAGCCAGCGGTCTTTCGCCTTGTCTTATCTCACCCATAAGGAAGCGTTTGAGCGATAAATTTGCTTTAATTTTTATTTCGGGTGACGATTCTTCCCCTTTTAGGTTTAAGAGGGGCGTTGGTTTGTTGACAACAATGATTCCTCTACTAACCACCAGATGGCGACACTAGGCGTTTAAAAAGTGAGAATGTTAGAAATGGCGTACCCCGCCGCGGTGGCTCAGTGGTTAGGGCGCTCGACTACTGATCCGGAGTTCCCGGGTTCGAACCCGACCGCGGCGGCTGCGTTTTATTGAGGAAAAACGCTAAGGCGCCAGTGTGCTGTGCGATGTCAGTGCACGTTAAAGATCCCCAGGTGGTCGAAATTATTCCGGAGCCCTCCACTACGGCACCTCTTTCTTCCTTTCTTCTTTCACTCCCTCCTTTATCCCTTCCCTTACGGCGCGGTTCAGGTGTCCAACGGTATATGAGACAGATACTGCGCCATTTCCTTTCCCCCAAAACCAATTATTATTATTAGAAATGGCGTAACGTCCGACAAAATAGCTGCATTTAGCGAACGCAAGTGTGCATACGGTTTTCGTATGTAGACAGCATCGATTAACCTCTTGCCACATCTGTGTACGCCGTGAGCAGACGACACACAGACGATCAGCGACGACGCGGTGGCCGGGAAGTGAGCATTTCGGCGGCCGCAGATTCCGCTCCCTCTCGCCGCCGAATGGCCAAATGTGAACGCGCCATAAGGCGGCTGCGCTGGCGCGAGCAACGGCGAAGGAGAGCGCACGAAGACACGTTTCACTATGTTTGACTTGCCGGACATGCTTATTCGACGCCTTTTTTTACTGTAGAAGCAGATTGTAGAGCGGCGACGAACGAGCGCGCTGTCGGTGCGGCGGCAGGTGGTGCGTGCACTGCGGTTCTTTGCCACGGGCGGCTTTCATCTGTCTCATATATCGTTGGACACGTGAACCGCGCCGTAAGGAAAGGGATAAAGGAGGGAATGGAAGAAGAAAGGAATAAGGTGGGGCCGTAGTGGAGGGCTCCGGAATAATTTCGACCACCTGGGGATCTTTAACGTGCACTGACATCGCACAGCACACGGGCGCCTTAGCGTTTAATAATAATAATAATTGGTTTTCGGGGAAAGGAAATGGCGCAGTATCTGTCTCATATATCGCTGGACACCTGAACCGCGCCGTAAAGGAAGGGATAAAGGAGGGAGTGAAAGAAGAAAGGGGTGCCGTAGTGGAGGGCTCCGGAATTATTTCGACCTCCTGGGGATCTTTAACGTGCACTGACATCGCACAGCACTCGGGCGCCTTAGCGTTTAATAATAATAATAATTGGTTCTTTGGGGAAAGTAAATGGAAAAGTATCTGTCTCATATATCGTTCGACACCTGAACCGCGCCGTAAGGGAAGGGATAAAGGAGGGCGTGAAAGAAGAAAGGAAGAGGTGCCGTAGTGGAGGTCTCCGGAATAATTTCGACCACCTGGGGATCTTTAACGTGCACTCACTTCGCACAGCGCACGGGCGCTTTAAGCGGTAACCACATGGCAGCGTTTTTTCGGTATCGCGTCAGCGCCTCGTCTACCGGCCTCCCTGGAGGCGAAATTCTGCCGCTCGCAACGAGGCGACGCAGGCGGGCGCAGATATCTGGCGAGGCCATTAGCGTTCCGCCTCCATCGAAACGCAGCCGCCGCGGTAGGGTTTGAACCTGGGTGCTCCAGATCCTGAACCGGAAGGATTGACCTTGTGCATCTGAGAGAAAGCTACCAGTCTAAATACTGTGTAGGCAGCATTGAGACAACTGCGTGCTACTTTACCGATCATCGGGCAGTGTTTATCTCTGTCAAAACAATTGAATAAATAATGTGTCTCACCGAATACTTCTTCAATGCTTAACATTTTAGTCACAACAACAAACTCGACAACATGCGTAACCAGCGGAGAACTGCAGCTGTCGCTACGTGCGTCCTGGCGTAGCTGAGCTAAGCCGTCGCCAATTTTTTTAGCAAAAGCTAAAACCACAGCGAATTTTGTAACAGGAGCTACACTAGGCTACCAGTCGAGCATCTCGCGGTACACGCGAGAGGAAAGTTGTGCGCATGCGCCATTACCATGGCAACCGGGGAGGAGGAGTGGGTGCGCCGCGCGCTTCGTCACCTCTTCCGGAGTCCCTCCTGTATCCCTTTCCTTATGGCGCTGTTCAGGTGTCCGCCGACATGAGAGACAGATACTGCGCCATTTCTTTCCCCAAAAACCAATTTAACCTTACGGCCGCGGTCCGCGGAGTTGGTCTTCACGGCAGGCGTCCCATGGATCACACCTACCCTTCCGCTGGACGCATCAAAGTGCACCGTCGTGATAAAGGAAGGACGGATAGAAGAAAGGAAGAAAGTGGTGCCGTAGTGGAGGGCTCCGGAATAATTTCGACCACCTGGGGATCTTTAACGTGCACTGAAATCGTACAACACACGGGCGCCTTTGCGTTTCGCCCCCATCGAAACGCTGCCGCCGCGGTCGGGTTCGAATCCGAGAACTCCAGATCAGTAGTCGAGCGCCCTAACCACTGAGCCACCGCGGCGGGTGACAAACTACCACCTTTCGCATATCTATGCTGTGCAAAAATAAGCAACCATGAAAAGGCCAGAATTTTTCAAAAAAATGGCGGTGGCTTAGCTCGGCTATGCCAGGATATACGTAGCGAGAGGCACCTTACCCTGGCTGAGCTTGTCATGGTCACTATGTTTAACAATGAGAGACATTGGGTATATACACATCTTTTATTCATTTTACATGACACTCGGAGACGAGGACTGCCATATGATCTGTGAAGTTGCATGCAGCCGTCTCAATTTTGTCTATGCAGTATTATCGATTTGGTAGAGCCTCTTTAGTATACAAGCTCTGTAGTAGTTCCCCATTGTGTAGTCTGGACGTGAGGGTCCGAAGCTAAATTAAAGTCAAACTTTTCTTTCATACACTGACTAAGAGAGTCCTGTTTCCTGTTGAAATCACCCAAAGTCACACACAACTGTGAAACTGTGCCGTATGCTGGTATACACGTGGCAACCACATCAATCGTCTGCTTGACAGATGTTCCCGGTGCCATGTAGACTCCTTGGATGATAATGTCGCTTTCCAAAAGCCGAATACAGCAGGCTTCACCATTACTCACCGTGATCCAATAATAATAATTGGTTTTTAGTGGAAAGGAAATGGCGCAGTATCTGTCTCATATATCGTTGGACACCTGAACCGCACCGTAAGGGAAGGGATAAAGGAGGGAGTGAAAGAAGAGAGGAACAAATAGGTCCGTAGTGGAGGGCTCCGGAATAATTTCGACCACCTGGGGATCTTTAACGTGCACTGACATCGCACAGCACACGGGCGCCTTAGCGTTTTTCCTCCATAAAAACGCAGCCGCCGCGGTCGGGTTCGAACCCGGGAACTCCGGCTCAGTAGTCGAGCGCCCTAACCACTGAGCCACCGCGGCGGGACCCGTGATCCAAGGGAGATGTCTGACAGCGGTGATACTTTGTTTCACGTAAGCACAGACTGCAGCGTTCTTATTGGTTCAAGCCAACTGCCAGGTGACAACCTCAGGATCGGAAGAGTTAATCTTCTCTTGTCTATGCCGCCGTTTAGTAGCGGCTGGACTGTCCTTCTCTGCATGCATGTCAAACGTTGTGATACAACGCCCACTACATCTCCGCCTTTTATACGCAATCCTGCGCATGCGGCGCGGGGCTCGGGTGATAGAGCGGCGAGGCGGCGACGAAGAACGCGGCGCAGCTGTGGGGTCTCTCTGGTTACCATGATATCGACGCATGCGCACAACTGCTCATCCGCGTGACGTCATGCTCGGCTTTGACGGTGGAGTGGGCGCGCGGCCGCGGCGACTGCGAAGCGCACGCCGCACTTAGCTCCTCTTCGGTTGCCATGGTAACGGCGCATGCGCACAACTTTCCTCTCCCATGAACCGCGAAATGCTCGACTGGTAGCGCAGTGTAGCTCTCGCTACAAAAAAAAAATTGCTGGTGGTTTAGCGAAAAGCTGCATCTCCCTGGCTACTCTCTGGTGGTCTCCATGCCAGGCGTCGCATCGAATACGCCTAGCCTTAGGCTGAACGAATCAGAGTTCACCGGAATTTTATGCAGAACCCACTTTGATGCCCTGCGCATACGATTTCAGCAGACGCTTTACCGCTTCGCTAAATGGCGCAGTATCTGTACACGGGTGCCGTATTTCGCCTCCATCGAAACGCAGCCGCCGGCTAATAATAATAATAATTGGCTTTTGGGAAAGGAAATGGCACAGTATCTGTCTCATATATCGTTGGACACCTGAACCGCGCCGTAAGGGAAGGGATAAAGGAGGGAGTGAAAGAGGAAAGGAAGAGAGAGGTGCCGTAGTGGAGGGCTCCGGAATAATTTCGACCACCTGGGGATCTTTAACATGCACTGACATCGCACTGCACACGGGCGCCTTAGCGTTTTTCCTCCATAAAAACGCAGCCGCCGCGGTCGGGTTCGAACCCGGGAACTCCGGATCATTAGCCGAGCGCGCTAACCACTGAGCCACCGCGGCGGGTTGATTCCCAGAACTGACAGACGCCCACCTCCCGGGAGCGGGAAAGCTGCAGGGTAAAAAAAAACAGGGCTCGTGAAATCTTCCGTGTGGCAGGTCTTTCTGCCCCCAAAGGGGGGTGGGAGCCTGAAAAGACAACTCCAAGGTTCCAATGGCCCTTCCTAGGCGCACGTGCCCAGCGTTCGTCGGAACGGGCGTCGAAAAGAGGTACGCATCTCCATGGTCCTGGTGCTGGCTCGCTCCCCATCTCAACCCCGCGGAAAGAGTTTCAAGCCATGATGGAAAGAATTGAGGGGAGGGGGGGTGCTTTCAGGGCAACTGAAACCGCGAAGGTGAGTTCGGGGAACACGGAAGGGCTTCAAGCCATGAAGAAAAGGGTCACCGAAAGCCCCGCGGTCCTCAGACTGCTGTCAACCGGCCCCCGCTTCTGACGCGTATGCAAGCGCCCCTGCGCTGGCGCCGATAGCTAGCAGGGACCCGCGCCTCGCCGATGCTCGCCGGCGACTCCTGCAGTAGGCATGCACAGACCGGTTTTGGCATACGCCCACGAAGCACCAGCCTACCACCAGCCTACGGCACGGTTTCACTGTTGTGTGTGACTTTGGGTGATTTCAACAGGAAACAGGACTCTCTTAGAGTGTGAAAGAAAAGTTTGACTTTAATTTAGCTTCGGACCCTCACGTCCAGACTACAAAATGGGGAACTACTATTGAGCTTGTGTACTAATGAGGCTCTACCAAATCGGAAATACTGCATAGACAAAATTGAGACGGCCGCATGCTACTTCTCAGATCATCAGGCAGTCCTCGTTTCTGTCATGTAAAATGAATAAAAGATGTGTATACCCAATGTCTCTCATTGCTAAACATAGTGACCACAAGCTCAGCCAGGGAAACGTGCCTCTCGCTACGTATATTCTGGCATAGCCGAGGTAAGCCACTGCCATTTTTTTAAAAAAAAGCGAAACCTTTTACTACTTTCGTCGGAGCGATTTCGCCGTGTGCTGCAGTTTGACCTTGAACGTCCTTGCTGCGCCACTGCCATAGCAACGCATCACGTGAGTTCCCCACGCCGCCGAGCCGAGTCTTCACCGGCGCTGCGCCACGTGATCTAACCGAGCAGAGGCGGCTTGGCGTCTGTAACGTTGAGTGCGTTCCACACACTGGATAGGCAGCGCGCCCACCCTGCCAGCCTGGCAGGTGGCAGTTAAATTAATGGTTGATCGCGAGAGGTTGTTCACCCAGTGAACGCTGCGGCCTATTGCTGCAGTGCCGTGTGTCTGCCACAACGTTGCCAGCGCTAATTCCTGGATCCCACATCTCTGTCTCACCACCGCCACGTACCTAAAAGCGCTATTGAGGTGTTCACTGACCCAGGGAGCCAGTTGTGCGCCCTTCCTTTCATGAAAATCATCGGCGTTTATAGAACAATGAACCCTGACAGCTTTCGCTTTCTATATCCTAACTTTGTATAGCCTAACTTTTTTGTGACCCACTGTCGCCCATTTGCTATTCTCTCATGACAGACCATCGGCCGGTCATCTGAGTGTCTCCTAAGTTCAACGAAACTGAGTCAATCGATGACGTGTCCTGGCATGAAGCGCGAGATTTTCCGCTGTTGCCGTTCTCGCCATGTCTGTCAAATGACGAAGTCGCAGGGTGGAATTAAATAAGCCGCCCGGAGTGATGAAACCAATTGACAGTGTGCGTCCGTGGCAGACGTATAGTTCTCTCCCGCCTACCTCAAGTTTGGGAGGCATCTGGCGAATCCGTTGCCGAGCGCCGTTCAAAGTCAGCTCGGCGATGCGCAGACACTTCGGGACCGACTTTGCCGTGTTCTCAGCAGAGCAAGGCAGAGTTTGGTGGCGGCCACAGCCCAACAGAGGGCTCGGTATGACCGCAAGCGCCGCAGCCTGACTTTTCAGATGGGAGATCTTGCCCCCTGCTGCTTCGGGTTCTCAGCCTCGCTCACTCCTGATTAGTGGATTGGTCCGCATTGAGTGATCAATCTGTGGCCGCCACTCGAGCGTCACGGAATCGCGACGAGTGATGTGTGTAACAGATGCGGTGCAGTGGAAACACTAGAACACCTGCTCCTTCACTGTTCCGCGTTCGCCGATGCTCGTCGCGATATGCTCGCGGCCTACAGGGCGCAGGGCATACTACCAGACTCCATCAAGACGCTATTGTGACCGCAGGGCACTGCGCGCACTCGTGAGCGAACTTTGGTGAGCCTCTGTGCATTCCTCGAACACATGGGCTTGACGTCCCGTCTGTTCTCCGTCAGGTAGTTACAAGCAGTGACCGCACGCTCCGCGAGTTCTACCTTGAACGATTAATAACTGGACGCCCCACTCCAGTTGTGGCCAACACAGTGCTGTGCGCGTGTGGGATTTAATTCCTCTAAAATGAACTAATCACGCGCACAACCTGGACACATTTTTTATTGTGTAAATAGTTTGTACATATTACTTCTCCTTCTATCCTCTCTTCCTGTCCCCTCACCTCTTTCATTTCATTTCTCCATTCTGACTGCTATCCTTTATTTCCGCTGCCCCAGCTCCCGTGCTTCAGTATCGATGACAGATGCCCGGGCTAGCAAAATACTCATCCTTCCTTTTTATTATTCTTTTAATAAACCACTGCTGCTACTACTCGCCTAATTGCTCAAGGATCCTCCTGCAGGGAAAACTAGCCGTGCCAACATTGCAGACCTGAAACGATACGCGTCATGACGAACTTGTAACAGGCGAATGCACAGGCACCACTGCATTGTGTCGTGAAACGCACACGTACCACGCACCGGTACAAGAGAGAATAGACGGCAGGCATGTGACTGCTCGTGCGCACGAAGCATCCGGTAAACCGATATACGTCTCCGATATGCTGTTACCGTGATCCGACTTCCTCGGGGCACCACTGCATACACGCTGATCAGTCCCGACGCTGCAGGCGCGCGCGCAGCATGTGGCGCCACCTGGCACCTCACGAAAGCGGCTCACGGTAGTTGATAGCGCTCTATAATCTGAAACAACGGTCGCCTGTGTGACTGATGCCGAATGGCGGACGTTTCCTGGGCAGGGAGCTGTGGGTGACCGCTCAAACCAGTACGTGCACTAGCGCCTGGACACAGGGCTGACAGTTTGCGCTATAAATAGCCAAATTGGGCTAATAATAATAATAATAATAATAATTGGTTTTTTGGGGAAAGGAAATGGCGCAGTATCTGTCTCATATATCGTTGGACACCTGAACCGCGCCGTATGGGAAGGTATAAGGGAGGAAGTGAAAGAAGAAAGGCAGAAATAGGTGCCGTAGTGGAGGGCTCCGGATTAATTTCGACCACCTGGGGATCTTTAACGTGCACTGACATCGCACAGCACACGGGCGCCATAGCGTTTTTCCTCCATAAAAACGCAACCGCCGCGGTCGGGTTCGAACCCGGGAACTCCGGCTCAGTAGATTTTGTTTTTGGTGGCAAAATCGTTGGTAGGCTATTTGTCTATCTTTGGGCTATTCGGTACCCTTGCTTGCGACGTTCAAAATTTTAATTATAATTTATTATTAAAACACTACGTCCCAAGATACCAAATCCGCCACTTTTACGCTGGCTGGCAAAAAAAAAAATCCGAAGGAGAAAGCAGTTTAATGCATTTGCGAGCCTGCCAGCTGGGAAGTTTCTGCGACACATTAGGAAAGTCTGGCCTCAGCGAAGACAAGACCACCATCTTGAGCGGTGCCGTACATTTTTGACCTCTTGTGTCAAATGCACCTTGAAGCGGCTTCCGTAAAATGTGAGACTGATAAGTGGCCGCCAACTCTTACATTGCAACAGTATAAATAAGTTGTCAGTTGATGCTGTCAAGGCTTTTGGAAAGTTGGTTTGGTTTGGCGCTACAAAGCAACTCGGGCTTTGAGGAACGCTGTAGAGAGTGGTTCCGAAAATTTCGACCCACTGGGGTTCTTCAGCATGTGCTGACGTCGCACAGTACACGGGCTTCCAGAATTTTGCCTCCATCGAAATTCGACCGCTGCGGTCGGGATCGAATCCGCGTCTTTCGGGACATCAGCCGAGCGCCATAAACACTGGGCCACTGCGGCGAGTCTTATGCGATGTTCATTCAGCCTTCCATTGTTTCTGCGGTGGAGTCCTAATATTTTTAGGCGCAAGCCTTTCTTGGCTCATGAGTGGTGTGGACGGGAGCTGTAGACGGGAGTTTGTGGACAGAATTCTCTGGACGGAAGTTTTCCGCAGGAACTGTCCATCATAAGTTTATGGAAAATAAGACAAAAATGTAAAAGTTGATTAAGCAACAGTTTTCAAGCAACATATGCGTAATGAAATAAAAAACCAGAAATAAAGAAAGTGATACAAAAAGTAAAAATAAAATAGAAATAAAATATAAATAAATCAGACAAATAAAGAAATCAAATAAAAAGTAAACAATACTAAAAATGGGGGGGGGATAGGAAAAGGCTTTCACATTTGCGCTCATGAGCAGACTGAAGTTCAATCCTGTAATCTTTGCTTTCTGCAATGTACGGTCAATCACCTCCGCGACGACTCCATTACAGTAGAAGAATGCCCTGGGTGCCCAAAACTGCACTGGAGTCGGCCTCTGTCCGTTGCTGTCACAACTAGCCATTTCGCTGCTCCCTCTGCCAGTGTACAATTGTAGTATAATGCTGCAGTTGAACGTGTGTTCAGTCAGGCCATTCTAACAAAAACTGACTTGCGAAACAGAATGCCCTTCGAGATTTTGCATTTCAAATGTAGACTATTTGGAAATGGCAAGTGTTGCAAGGACTTTTTACCATCAGAGGTTTTTTCAAATATTTTGGCGCTTTTCATTACCGCCGTAATGTAAACCGAGTGATGTTTACTTTGATTGCATTCATTTTGTAAAAAGGTCCAAGTATTCACACAGACACCTGAATAAATGCTTCAAATAAGGGTTTCACCGTTGGCGCAGAAGTCGGCACCGTCAGCGGCGCGCTTCGGGCTTTTCCCCGCTCGATCCAGCCGTGCATGCTGCTTCACGTACTTTTATTTTTCCGAGGTAAGTGCTAATAAAAAGTATTATTATTAATTATTAGCACCTTTAGGCGTTGCGCGAAGTTTTCATCTAACCAAGAACCTGAAGAACGCAGACGAGGCAAGATGTGGGCAGTCGTCACGTGACAATGCACAGCCGATGAGAGAGGCGAGTGCCGTAAGAATTTCGGAAACGCAATTCTCACAGCTGCCGGGAGAATAGCCACTCCCTTCAAATAAACTCTATGAAGTTTTCGGGTCTGGCTATTTTGCGCTAAATTTGGCGGGTAGCTCCGCGAGAACCTGGCAACCCTGCATGGGCATGTCAGTGCATGCATGCGGACTGTGTGGAATGTTTCGAAGCGAATCGCGTCTCCTGTAGCGCGGTTCGGTTTTACTTTGCAAGCCTGCGTATGTTTGCCGCGAAGTGAACGTGTCAACAGCGCAGGTTGGGCCGCTGCTGCGTCCCGAACTATCGCAGAAATTATGACGGCGGTCCGAAGGTCCGTGTGTTCTCGTTTCCCAACGCCGACAGAAGGATAAAATAGAAACGGCCCATCCGCCGTGATGATGTGAACATCGGCACTCTGCGTGATCCCAAGGTGAGATATGTCTTGCTTGTCAATAACTGTGACTGTCAAAGGATACGTAGTGATTCAGTACGTGACGTTCATCAGCTGTTTTAAATATCAGAGCTGATGCCCGTTAACCGGAGTGTATAGTAGCGCTTGTAAGCAACAGCGACAGCAGTAATGAGTGCTAGCGATGGCAGTGACAACAGCAGAGGGGAAAAAATACAGTATTGCACCTGTCTGCTTATGAGCGCAAATGCGAAGGCCTTTCCGTGTCCTCTTTTTGCCTTCGTTTTTGATTTTCTTTTATTTGCAGTATCTTTGTTGATTTTTATTTTTATCTTTTTTTATTCCGTTTTTTAATTTATTTCTGGTATTTCTATTTCATTACATACACGTTTCTTAAGAAGTGTTGCTTAATCGGCAGAGGGAAAAATACTGTATTGCACCTGTCTGCTTATGAGCGTAAGTACGAAAGCCTTTCCATGTCCTCTTTTTGCCTTCGTTTTCATTTTCTCTTATTTGCTATATTTTTGTTGATTTTTATTTTATCTTTTATTTATTCCGTTTTTTATTTCTGGTATTTCTCTTTCATTACATACACGTTTCTTAAGAAGTGTTGCTTCATCAACTTTTACATTTTTGTTTTATCTGCCACACAACTTATGACTGACAGTTCCGTCCACGCCACTCATGAGCCAAGACATGCTTTCGCCTTAATATCTGATACTCAGAGAGAGCATCTGTCTCTTTTCCGTACATGTAGGTGTGCGAGATACATTTTAAGCTTTTTTTAGCCTGAGTATCTCCGGTCTACAACCTCGCACACAGATTCAAATGGCAAGACAATACAAGTTCCGATGAACCTTACTCTACTTACTCCCGTGACGCTGTGCCGACAATATGTCCGAACTGTCCATCGTGCTTTTCCAACTCTGCACCGATTCTCGAGGAGCCCGACGCAAAACGAAGGCGCCGCGAGGCAGCGCATCTGCAAGAGGCCCTCGAGATGTCGCTTTCTACGCCGTGACACGAAATGGCGAAAGCGAACTAGAAAATTGACAAGCAAATATCTGGACAGCAGTAAGAGGGCAAATCAGCAATTATCGGTTAAGAAAAAGGTTAAAGAAACAGAGAGAGCTTTGTGGAAAACAGGGATGCTGACGAAATCGGCACTGGAAACATACCGGACCTTTAAACAGGAAATTGTCAAAGAAAATGTCTATGATAATTGTAGGGGAAGTTCTTTGTTGTTTGAGGCCAGGACTGGAGTTTTGCGGACTAAGACGTATAGAGTCAGGCACCAGGAGATAGACACTTTGTGCATTGCGTGCGGAGAGGAGGAGGAAACGGCTGAACACTTGATGCTTTTCTGTAAAGGGCTTCACCCTACAGTGGAAGGCAGCGGGGCTGACTTACCCAAGGCATTGGGGTTTAGGGATAGTGAAGGGAAAGTGGATTTTAAGAGGTTAGAAGTAACCAAGCGAAGGTTATCTGATTGGTGGCTAAAAGCAAGACAGGAGTAAAATTTCACAAGACATGGCTAGGTGGCTTGAGCCACCGCCCGATGTAAAGGGTTCAGCCGTATCCATCCATCCATCCATCCATCCATCCAGGTCCACCCAGGCCTGTTGTACGCTGGCGACATCGTGCATGTGGCGGGCTCGCAGCCAGGTTTCCAGTAAGCTTCTCGATGTTTGCACCGCACGTGCAGAGCAGTCGGGCCTACGATTCAGTGCGCGGAAGAGCGCAGTGCTGTGCTGGTCCCGTGCCTCGACAGGCGTGTAGCCGAAACTGGTACTGAAATCCCGTTGGCGCATACCTACAGGTACCTCGGAATAGATCTCACGACGCAGCAGGCATACCTGGCAGGCTATGAGAGTGGCCTCCGTGCGAAGGGGCTACGAAACCAATGTGTCCCGAGTGCCAGGACGCTATGGTCGTTCAAGAGGTTGGAAGTACTGCGCACCATGTGGAAGGCGGTGACGGTGCCGGGAACTGACCTATGCGAACGCTGTGCTGTGTGTATCGTCGGCGACCCTAGAATTTCTACAGCGACGACAGAGAGAGGGACAGCGGGCTCTGGGTTCTGCACCGTATACGTCCCCGAATGAGGCTGTGCAGGGAGACGTGGGGTGGCCCTCCTTCGAGGTCGGGGAGGGAGAGGCGAAGCTCAGTTTCGAAATGCGCTCGGGGACACGTGGGAAGGATCGAGCGCTGGGTCCATAGAGTACAGCGTTATCTGCTGTACTTTGGTATCTGTACGCGCTGTAAAAGGGGGGGGGGGTGCGAGCGTTGAGGAGCAAATACGGTGTGCCACTCACTGCCTATACGATCCCGAAGGCCGAAGAGACCTGCTGGAGAAAAGGGAAGGTGCGGAAGACGAGTGCGGTGGCCAAGCCAGCTCTGGGACTGTTGTACACTGCGCTCAAGAGAGAGATTGTGCAGGAACGCTTCTTCGACAACTCCCTCGGCAGTACCCTACTCTCGGGCTGGGGTGCTGCGCACGAAGAAGTGGCAAGCACGGATTGCCGGTCAGCCTGATAATGCGGACATCATGTGCGTGATGTGTGGGCGGGAAGAGGAAACGGTTGAACATGCTGTTGTGACATGTCGATCGCTCCACCCCTGCCAACCGAGTGGATCTGCCCTGCCTCAAGCGCTGGGAAGTTTGACTGGACAACCGACAGAGGGCAGTGCGGTGAGGTGAATGAACAGAAAGCCATTTCCAAGGCAAGGGTGGTCGAAACTACAAAACGCCGCCTTGAAAATTGGAATGGGCTTAAACAATAGGTGGTGTTGAAGGCACGGCGGGACAGACTCCGTCTCAAACTTGGCTAGGACTTTTCTTTAATGTCCGCCCGTTATAAAGGGAAAAGCCCCACATCCAATCCAACCTCAGAGGTCCTTATCAGGAGCCTGTCTGAAGCGTGACTGACATGCAGCTGCAATTTCTAGGGGATTTTGTAGATTGGCTCGACATGTGGAATGACCTAAAGATGAGTGTCGGCCGTTCTGGCTCATTGACAGCAGAAACTCACGCGGCACTCCGGCTGACATCATATTCATTGACAGAATTCGGCAGACACTGCTTCGAAGAGCTCAATTTTGAATATGCCTTGCTCGAGAAGTGCCAGACAATTTGAAGAATAGGTTTGGACGTTACCGCCGGTTTGCTGGATCCAACTACCACATTTCTGTTCAGCTGATATTTGAGTCTGAAACCAAACTGCGCCTTCAAGACTCGCTGGTATTTGCCGACATGAAAGAACTTTCATTATCCAGCAGCATCACATACGACGCAAATGAGTTGAAAGATCAGTACAGCACTGAGGTTACTTGGGATGACAGTAAATTAAAGCAAAAAAAGTTTGCCGGTCATCGCGTGCATAGCAGGTTTCTGCGCCCACGCCGCCTTGAAGAAACTTCCGTGCGAAGCTTGCGCAAGGAACCTCACAAGAGAGGACAGGGAAATTCCGCCGGACGAAAGGTGTCCAATCGATAGAAGCACTCACAAGAGGAGCGCTCAAATTTCAGCAGCCTGTCGTTGTCAACGCTGTTTTGCGCATTGAAACTGTGCTGGAATTAATGACGATGAAAGAAAACGCCGCACAGTAATTTCATTCGACACGCCACCTAGGGGCGTTGCTCCTGTGCCTGCTCAAGCACTTGCTGAGTGACAGCTAAGATTCGGATGTCTGCTGCATCGGTCATCATCCGGACACAGTGACTTCTAACATCTTGTGGGCTGCCACGATAACCTATATGAAAAACTGCGTCTAGAAGAAGTCATACCCTGCTAACGGCTACGAAGGCCGCAGCTCAGGGGAGGAAACCAAAATTGGCGGTGGTTTAGCGCTGGTTAAACCAGGAGTGGCGCGATAGCTACAGCTAGCCGAGTCCATGGAACGTGCTCAGTTGAATTGCAAAATCAGTCTTTCGCCGCTCCGTTTCGCTGGGCGTTCCTTCTTCATCTTCGTGCCACTTGACACGGCGCATGCGCACAGCTGTGGCAGCTCGTTTCGCCGGCGCAGCAGCTGCCCCGCACCACGTGGCTGGTCACGTGATCAGCCACGGCGCCGCGCCGTCGGCAGCTGCTCCGCGCCACGTGACCAACCACGTGGGAGCGTGGCGGCGCCACCCTCGCCACGGCGCCGCTACGCTGAAGGCTCGAAATGCTACAGTAATGTCGCGATCGCCACAAAAATTGGCAGTGGCTTCGCTTGGCTAACCCTGGAATTAAGCGAAGAGCAAGCAAGCGCAAGTGCTTGGAGAGACTCTGGTATCTCTCACCGCGGCCTGTGTGATGATGGCTTAATGATGCTTTGACCACGTCTACGGCCTACGTGACAATTGCTTTATCTAGCGCAGTGAAGCTTGTTGCTTCAATAGGCATTCAAGTAAACCGCAACGACGGGCAATAACGTGGTCGAAACAAAGGCATCTGTGTAATATACTTTTGCGTGCCTTCTTTTCGCTTCCAGAAAATGAAATAAACCCAGCTGTCATGCTATGCTTATAAAAAAAATGGTTATTGCGTCGCGAAGCCGCTAAATTTTAAGCTGCAAATGTTTAGAGCTTGTGCGAACCCACTTTCATGCACTGCCGGCCGATGCTTTCCCGCACCACTCGGTCAAGGTGCGGGACGTCACGGGGCGAGTGCGCAGGCCTGAAATGTTCTTGGAAGCTTTCAGGTGAAGCACGGTTTGTCCCCCTCTTTGCAGCTTGCTCAGTTCTAGCCCCTTTGTGTCGGTCTGTACTTTGTTTCTAGTTTCTTTAGTTTACCCTGTTTCTGTTTCCTTACGTTTGGCAGATTGTGTTGCCTTGTGCAGAGCGCGTCTTTTTTTTTTCCCCCTTCCGTTCCGTCCATGGATGTCTTTACCGATTTGGAGGCTGCGTCTCCCGGCTTTGTTGCTTTGTCCCGCCTGTGGGGAGGAGGGAAAGTTGAGGCGGGAGTGGGGTGGAAAGGGGTAGGGGTGGCGGCGTTCGTTGACCCACGCTGGCCGCGGCGGTCGGTCGAGGGTCTCGGGACACTTCGAGGAACTCCGGGGCGAGGACGGTTTGTCGCTGCCGACCTGTTTCAGCGCGCGTGCCGGTCAGCACGTGTGTGTATGCGGTTGTGCTCGCGCGTGGTCAAGAACAGAGGCGCGCTAAAGGGTGAATTGTTCATCTCCCGGTCATAGCCGTTGCGCCCAGGGGTTCGCGGTTTGTGCCCAGCCACGGCCCAATCGCGCCACGGTCGCATCGACGGAGGAGACCACAGTCCGTCGCCCGGTCACCCTGAACTCTGCGTGCGGTGAGTCCCCGACAAGCCCACTGGGGCACGCCATCACACTTTAGGGCCTGTCATTCACCTGTAACATAGATGTATTCGCTTCACCTTGTGTACCTGAATCTTGATTACATGTATATAGTCCCTGGCCTTTATTCTTTTGCATTCTGGAATGCGTATGCTAGCTTTCGTTTTTCTGTATGTGTATGTCGAGGTCTTTACGGCTGGAGCTGAACTGAAGCCTCGACTGGCGTAACGCGTTGGTAGAATTATTCTGTTCGGCGTGCTTGGGTACCGTCCACGTGCTTTCCCCGTTGGGTAGGAGGGCAATTAAGGAGAGGATGGGGATATGGGAATTAATGCAACCTTCCCGCCGTTGTCCACGTGTTCTTTTTCCTTTCACACCCGCCTCAGGCGACGCGTACACGTGGCCGGGTGACTTATCATTGTCGTTCGGCTCACGCCGGCGGCCCGGGTTCGATTCCCGGCTAGACCAACCGGCGGTGCGGGCAGGGCACTTTCCTTCTTCTTTCTTTTTCGCGCCCTTTCTAACGTATGTCGTTCGGCCAGAGCTTCGCCCCGGCCTCCCAATGGACACTGGTGCATTTTGGCGGGAATTCGGGACTCGCTTCGGCGGCCGCGCGCGGGCATCGCGACCGTCCGAGCGGAGCCAGGAAATCCCCCCTCCCCTCCCCTACATCCCCCCCTCCCCTGGTCCCCAAGAGTGTTGCCCAAAGGGCCGACATACCTCGGGAACAGTATACCCCCCCCCCCCCCCCCACCCTTTATAGCAACAACCACCACCACCAGGAAAGAAGCCCCTCAGTAACAGTGCCTTTTCTTGTCCACTGGCTTTTTTTCCGTTCGGAAACGTTAGTCGTCGCAATTGTGGTCATCAGCTTTCTCTATAGTCGTATGTAGAGTCACTAAATAAAGACTTATACCCCTGCCACACGGCAAATTAATGTCATTTTCATCGAATGACATTCGTTCAAAACGACATTAGTTTGCTGCCACACGAGAAAATATAATGACATTCGATGAAAACGACATTAGGTATCGAATGAGTTTGGGGAACTCATTCGCCAGCAAACTCCGAGCTAATGTGTTCCCTCGACACCAGATACTTGGTGAGAATATGCACCGAACATAAATTTCAAACGCGACACAAGCATTATAATATTTCAACGGCCGTATAATTCTGTGGTCGTTCATTTATTTATATAATACCGAATAGCACCAGAAAAAATAAAACTCACTCTCGCTACCAACCAACCGGAATGGACGAGCAGGCATGTTTTTTGGCTTTTTTGTGTAGCGTGGCCCAAAGCCAGCCGTAGCCAGCCCATGAGCCAGCGGCAGGCGCGTCGCGAAGGCATTGGCGATAAGTCGATCCTCAAGGTCAGCGCTCACTGCTTCTTGATGGCGTATGGCTACCCTCAGCTGCGCTAATCTGCCTTTGTACAGGGCCAGCCTGCTGCGTCTTTGTGCTCGCAAGCATAGACTCGCAGCGATCGCATTCCGCTGCCGCGAATCCATTGCACAAAGCGACGTAGTGACGTCCGCCATTTGTCTGCCGCCGCTGGCTGAACTTTGGCTTGGCTTGGACTCCTGGTGGATAGCAGTGATCAACGCGTTATTGAAACGAGGATTAAAATTTTGAAATCGGTTTCCATTCGCAAAACAAAACTTTTCGAAACATATTGAAGCATAGATCGAAATGTTTTTATGCTGCACTTTTTCTCCATCGCAATCGCCATCATTTGCAAATGGCATTACTTTTGGCCGTGTAGCAGCACGCAGAATAAATGACATTAAGTCGAACAAATGTCATTCGATGGGAATGACATTAGATTTGTCGTGTGGCAGGGGTATTAGAGTACCGGCACTCTTTTCTCCTATTGTTATGTGCCGCCGCCACGATCATTGGTCAGTTTGCATCACGTGATATTTGTTTACACTGCGACGGTTCATGGGGGCTGCCATTTTGTGGCTTATGCGTTTTCAGTCGGGCAACTGTGGTAGTCCTAGTGCTGCGAGTGCTGCCGGTGACCGACTCAGTGACCAGGGATTCCGCGCCTCGCAGCATTTCAGCTGCACAAGAGCATACGAGGATGCCGTTTTGCTGCGTTGTTGGCTGTTTCAACTCGCAGAATGATGGAAAACGCTTACCGTTTGCATCTGAGCGGCTCCATGCCGTACGGCTACGATCCCCGCCGCAGCGCAGGGTGGCTAACAGCGTTGTTTACAAAATGGCCGGGCCAAAGTTAGCGGCGAGGTCGCCGAAGCGGCAATCTGGCAACAGTGATAAACAACAAAATGGCCGCCCCTGCTTACCGCCGTGCTGCAGTGACGGTACTCTAAGTCTTTATTTAGTGACTCTAGTCGTATGATTGCGCAGCTGTTGGAGTGTAGAATTTCCAATGGTCTGCTAAAGGCATTTTTATGCCTTTTTCTTTTCCTAAGGCTGTCTGCCGAGTGTTTCACTCAAGGTGTGCTGCAATGTTTAAAAATAGGCTTTTCGAGTTTGAAGAGCGCTTTTTTTTAGGCGCAGCTAAGACGTGCTGAACTAATATTGCGCAGAGGCGTGATGTCCACAGTAATATCCATAATAGTAATAATTAATAATAATTGGTTTTTGGGGAAAGGAAATGGCGCAGTATCTGTCTCACATATCGGCGGACAACTTAACTGCCCCATAAGGGAAGGGATAAAGGAGGGAGTGTCAATTTCAAGAACTCAGTTACGCTCGGCTCTGGGGCGCGACAAATTTTGTCTACATCACGCCAGAATACAACCGCTTTTTATTGCCGTTTAGAAAAATATGCATAAAGGATATTTATATGGAACTCAGTATCTATTAATTGGATTATCGTTCGTCACGCAGCTTAAAGCGACTATACACATAACAAGCACACAGCGTCCTCGTGCTTCGAGTTCTCCCGTTGCCGGCTCGCCCAGTCCTCCTGAAATGCTCACCCCACCCACAATCCCCCTCGCTTCACCGCATGGAGGAAGGAAAGCTCAGGCTCCGGAAAATCCCTCGCGGGTCCTTGCTATCCGAGCGGCACTTCTAGTTTGTTTTATTATTTATTTAATGCTTATTTACATAATAAATTATATATATATATATATATATATATATATATATATATATATATATATATATATATATATATATATATATATATATATATATATATTCTTATAAAGGGAGCCAACAGTCATCGAAACCAAGGCGCATAGGGGAATGTTTAATTTTTTTTAATGTGTAGTGCTCATCACTGGGACAATAATACATGGATTAAATCTGTCGCTTAAATAAAATTACATTTAAAGCAGCAGAAAAAAACAACTTTGTCGCCGGTGGGATCCGAACCCACGACCTTCGAATATCGCGTCCGGTGCTCTACCAACTGGGCTGCAGCGACGATATATATATATATATATATATATATATATATATATATATATATATATATATATATATATATATATATATATATATATATAATCACCAAAAATTGAAGAAACATAACAGGATTTAATTCACGACGTTTCGGCTGGAGGACCAGCCTTTTTCGAGTCTAGTACAGCGTTTGAAACACGCAGTTTTTATAGAGAATGCGCGAGGTACAAAGTTTACAAGTTTACAGCAAAGCACGAGTTCAAAACACTAAAGGGGGGGGGGAGAGAGACCAGGAATGACATTTTTTTTTAACAAAGGAAGAGAGAGAATCGGTGACAATCTAAGAGGGCGTCTCCTAACCTGAATGCAGGTGTTCCCAAGGGGCCGAATTTTTTTAAATAACAAAAGAATAATAAGATTAAGATAATAAAAATATAAAAAGGGGGAGACTCTTTCCCACCACCTCAGGGCTGCCTAGGAAAGGCCCTCGAGGTGTCGCTCCTCTCAGCATTTCAGATGTTCAAGCAAGGCTGGAAATTAGGCAACGGGGAGTAGGGAGGTTAGCTTTGGGAGCACATGGCAATGCACCAAATCAGGGGGTACAGGGTGATATGGGATGGGCGTCTTTCGAGAGCAGAGAGGCTAGCAGTAAGATAGCATTTGAGGAACGATTGAGAAAGATGGAGGAAAAGCGGTGGGCTAGGAAAGTTTTCAGATACCTGTATATAAAGAATGTTGACACGAAATGGAGAAAGCGAACTAGAAAATTGACAAGCAAATATCTGGACAGCAGCAAGGGGGCAAATCAGCAATTATCGGTTAAGAAAAAGGTTAAAGAAACAGAGAGAGCCCTGCGGAAAACAGGGATGCTGACGAAATCGGCACTGGGAACATACCGGACCTTTAAACAGGAAATTGTCAAAGAAAATATCTATGATAATTGTAGGGGAAGTTCTTTGTTGTTTGAGGCCAGGACTGGAGCTTTGCGGACTAAGACGTATAGAGTCAGGTACCAGGAGATAGACACTTTGTGCATGGCGTGCGGAGAGGAGGAGGAAACGGCTGAACACTTGATACTTTTCTGTAAAGGGCTTCACCCTACAGTGGAAGGCAGCGGGGCTGACTTACCCAAGGCATTGGGGTTTAGGGATAGTGAAGGGAAAGTGGATTTTAAGAGGTTAGAAGTAGCCAAGCGAAGGTTATCTGATTGGTGGCTAAAAGCAAGACAGGAGTAAAATTTCACAAGACATGGCTAGGTGGCTTGAGCCACCGCCCGATGTAAAGGGTTCAGCCGTATCCATCCGTCCATCCATCCATGGTGACAAGCGTTAAGGGGTGAAGGGGTCGACCCCTGTACAAGGAGGAAGCTACATTCCAGAGAAACTGGTGGGGGGAGTAAATATATATATATATATATATATATATATATATATATATATATATATATATATATATATATATATATATATATATATATATATATATATATATATATATATATATATATATATATATATTCTGTAGGGGTTCCAATGCGCCAGTTTACAAGTGTAAGTGCAGTATTACGACAAACGCGAGTGTTCGTTTTAAAGGTTTATTGTGCCAACAGTTTCGGGAATGGTATTCCCTTCGTCAGGGCAGGCTTACAATGAAACAGTCTTGTCAATATAAGGACACAAAGCGGGCGAGGATGTATAAACTCCGCCCTCAAAGCAAACTTGAGAGTGAGGGCAAGGGGCCGTATAATGGACCGCGCAGCAGCTCTCACAGGGGCAGTGGCTAAATTAAACACAGAAAAAACGCCGAGAGCTGCTGCGCGGTCCATAATACGGCCCCTTGCCCTCACTCTCAAGTTTGCTTGGAGGGCGGAGTTTATACATCCTCGCCCGCTTTGTGTCCTTATATTGACAAAACTGTTTCATTGTAAGCCTGCCCTGACGAAGGGAATACCATTCCCGAAACTTTTGGCACAATAAACCTTTAAAACGAACAGTCGCGTTTGTCGTAATACTGCACTTACACACACACACACACACACACACACACACACACACACACACACACACACACACACACATATATATATATATACATATATATATATATATATATATATATATATATATATATATATATATATATATATATATATATATATATATATATATGAAGGGAGCCAACAGTCATCGAAACCAAGGCACATAGGGGAATGTTTAATTTTTTTTAATGTGTAGTGCTGATCACTGGGACAATAATACATGGATTAAATCTATCGCTTAAATAAAATTGCATATAAAGCAGCAGAAAATACAACTTTGTCGCCGGTGGGATCCGAACCCACGACCTTCGAATATCGCGTCCGGTGCTCTACCGACCTACGGCTACGATATATATATATATATATATATATATATATATATATATATATATATATATATATATATATATATGAACACTCTCAATCTTAAGGTTCGCTTACACCGATTAAACATAAATATCCACGAGAGCAGCAGATTGGACAGCCTTCGCCGTAGCTCAGTTGGTAAGAGCACCGGACGCAATATTCGGAGGTCGTGGGTTCGGATCCCACCGGCGGCATGGTTGTTTTTTCTTCTGCTTTATAAGTAACTTTCTTTAAGCGATAGATTAATGTAAGCATTATTAACCCTGTGATTTAGCACTACACATTAAATAAAATTAAACATTCTCCTATGCACCTTGGTTTCGGTGACTGTTGGCTCCCTTCATGTTTATATATATATATATATCAAGGTTCAATGGTTGAAGCAAACTGTCACGTTGTGGTGACGACACTACAGCAGTCAAGAAGACAACGAAAAATCTGAAAAAAAAACTGTTTAAGGGGCTGACTCCCACCCGCTGTTGGAGATGCCCTTGAGTAGGCTGACTCGTTCAGCACCGCAGGTCCCGGTTCCGAACGACGTTATCAGTCTCCGTTAAGAAGGAAACTGTACAGTAGGTTTATTTACATTTTTACAAGCGTCAAGATCAGAAGGGAGGATGATTGTCACTGCACTCGCGGTCGCCGAGTTTTATATCGGTCTTCGTCCCTAAATTCCCTAGGTTCCCTAAATTCCCTAAATTCCCACACATATATGGACACGCTACCGTCGCATGTCGAGCCCAAGCGAGAGAAGGATGCCGTCGGGGTCATGCCGTCTGCGGTAGGTGACGTCAACTGGCCAGCCAAAGGCTCCCACGCGCAAGGCCAGAACGCAAGGTCGGGTCGAGAATCCGAAAGGGGTCGTTTGTCCGTCGATATGCTTGCGAAGATTGCGGACGATGACCGCCAGCCCGCCTCTGTGCTCCCAACGCCGACGAGCCATGCACCGGAAACGAGGCTCTTGTGTTTCCCGACACAGTCACGGCAATTGGGGAAGATAACGTCCGCCTGTTCGTCCTTCGGGCCTCCGCTCTTTCGTGTCCCATACTCGGACCGGGCAACGCTTAAATTGGAAGCAGCTGACACCTGGGTCCATTCCGCGTGGTCCTCGGCGGCAAGCCCGGCAGCTATCACCACCGAGTTGCCCAGAGCCACCCGGTAGAAGCATAACTGTTGGCTGCCAGCAGGGCGGTGGCTCAGTGGTTAGGGCGCTCGGCTACTGATCCGGAGTTCCCGGGTTCGGACCCGACCGCTGTGGCTGCGTTTTTATGAAGGAAAAACGCTAAAAGGCTCCCGTGTGCTGTGCGATGTCAGTGCACGTTAAAGATTCCCAGGTCGTCGAAATTATTCCGGAGCCCTCCACTACGGCAACTCTTTCTTCTTTCACTCCCTCCTTTATCCCTTCCCTTACGGCGCCGTTCAGGTGTCCAACGATATACGGGACAGATACTGTGCCATTTCCTTTCCCCAAAATCCAATTACTGTTATTATCGGCTGCCAGCAGGCGATACTTGCTGTCGCCGTTCGTGACACCACTAAGAACTGAATGACTCGGTGGCGGCGATTGTGACAAGCGCGCTGGGCGGTCATCGAAGTGAATGCATGCAGTTCTCGACCGCGCACAATTTAAACCTGGCAAGGAACCTTCGAGATAAAGAACCGACAGCAACTACAACAATGTGGAAAAATGTGGAAGCATTTGCACGTGGCCACGATCAATGGATATAAGTCTGGTCACATCTAGCATTACAAAACAAAATGACAAAGCAGTGTTCCGGCGGTTCTGAATGCGAACAATCAAACGGTGGAAAGATTCACGGCAATAAAAAAACGAACTGGAATGGGCAGCCTTATAGATGTGCGCGCGAGGAGTGATCGATTGGTTAAGAAAGTTTGTGCGTAGCTTGCTTAAATTCTGGTAATCATGATCATGTACACGGGTCAGACAGTCGACTTCTGTTGGGGCATGACTGGTCTAGGTTACTTATATACGAAATGGTTTATACAACTGCCTACGAAGCCAAGTAGCTCAGCCCCACTGTGCTTTTGTATTAAAAGAGTCCTAGAACTGAAGTGTTTCAATTGTCATAAATCTGTCCAAGCGCAAGCAATTGGAGACTGGGTGGGGAGTGGGGCCTTGGCCCCCCTGTTCGGGGTCCCTGGGTGTACTACAAATACGGTAACGCGTTGCAGTCGGTATACCGTTGCCAGGATTGCCTAGCCACATTGGCCGTACGGTTAGTAGGGTCGCAGTTACCCTGTTCACCGTACGGTGGTGGGGACAACATAGGGTGCTCGCTCGCCTCCGCCCCGCTACAAAAGTTAAACCACGCTATCGTCATCATCATCAGCAAGGGCTAACTGCAATGCGGCCCCCTTGCCTCTGGGGTGCACAATGGGCTACCGTTACAAAATGATGATCAGCAGACAGTTCACCTGCGTGCCCCAGAGTGCAGGACGGGGCCGGAGGCTTCCGCAAAAATAGCCCTTAGTACCAACACACCAGCGGAAACTCGCGCGGCACGCCGCTGGCCGAAGGCCTGTGAGAGTACGCTTGGCGATTTAGATGGGACGGGGTGCGGTATTTGGCGTTGTTTTCTGCAGGCCAAACCGGTTGAGAAATTCTTTAGGGGCCAGCATTTACAGTTGTTCCTGCTTCTGGACGAGCAGGTGCGGCTTAAGTGCCAACCCCAAGAGTGCTTCGTGGGCGTATGCCAAAACCGGTCTGTGCATGCGTACTGCGGGAGTCGCCGGCGAGCATCGGCGAGGCGCGGGTATCTGTCCGTGCTAGCTATCGGCGCCAGCGCAGGGGCGCTTGCCCACGTGTCGGAAGTGGGGGCCGGTTGACAGCAATCGGAGGACCGCGGGGCTTTCGGTGACCCTTTTCTTCCTGGCTTTAAGCCCTTCCGTGTTCCCTGAACTCACCTTCGCGGTTTAAGTTGCCCCGAAAGCCTCCCCCCCCCCCCTCCCCTCAATTCTTTCCATCAGGGCTTGAAACTCCGCGGGGTTGAGATGGAGAGCGAGCCAGCACCAGGACCATGGAGATGCATACCTCTTTTCGACGCCCGTTCCGACGAACGCTGGGCACGTACGCCTAGGAAGGGCCCTTGGAACCTTGGAGTTGTCTTTTCAGGCTCCCGCCCCCTTCTGGCGGCAGAAAGACCTGCCACACGGAAGATTTCACGAGCCCTGTTTTTTTTTTCCCCTGCAGATTTCCCGCTCCCGGGAGGTGGGCGTCTGTCAGTTGTTCTGGGAATCAACCCGCCCTGGTGGCTCAGTGGTTAGCGCGCTGGGCACGTACGCCTAGGAAGGGCCCTTGGAACCTTGGAGTTGGCTCTTCTGGCTCCCGCCCCCTTCTGGCGGCAGAAAGACCTGCCACACGGAAGATTTCACGGGCGCTGTTTTTTTTTCCCCTGCAGCTTTCCAGCTCCCGGGAGATGGGCGTCCGTCAGTTCTGGGAAACGTACCCGCCGCGGTGGCTCAGTGGTTAGGACGCGCGGCTACTGATCCTGAGCACGAGGTTCGAAACCGACCACGGCGGCTGTGTTTCGATGGAGGCGAAACGCGAAGGCGCCCGTGTGCTGTGCGATGTCGGTGCACGTTAAAGATCCCCACGTGGTCGAAATTATTCCCGAGCCCTCCACTGCGGCACCTCCTCTTTGTTCCTTTCTTCTTTCACTCCCTCCTTTATCACTTCCCTTACGGCGCGGTTCAGGTGTCCAACGATATGCGAGACATATACTGGGCCATTTCCTCCACCCCCCCCCCCAAAGAAAAATTTTCAGTTTTCTTCTCCTGCCATAGACAGGTAATCGCTCCACAACACTGGGGCAAGAGCGATGCCTTTTCTTCACTGTGTGGTGGTTCTCAGGCTCGCGTACCTGAGCTGACCGGGGAAACTGAGGGTGCATGTGGATCGCGCTTAGATGCTGGCGCGCCGAGACATGCATGGGGAGATATGCAGTACAGAGGGAGATAGATTAGGCTTCAAGTATAGTAAGGAAAAATCTGCAGTCATGATATTTAATGAAGAGGGCGGCGAGCATAGAATACAGGAGTTCGTGCTAAAAGTAGTGAATGAGTACAAGTATCTTGGGGTGTGGATAAATAACAGTGCTGAGTATCTGACAGAGCATGAAAAATATGTAATGAATAAAGCTGGTAGGAATGCAGCTGTCATGAAAAATAGGGCACTGTGGAATTACAATAGGTATGAGGTGGTAAGAGGGATCTGGAAAGGGGTGATGATCCCTAGCCTGACCTTCGGTAATGCGGTCCTGTGTATGAGGCCAGATGTTCAAGCAAGGCTGGAAATTAAGCAACGGGGAGTAGGGAGGTTAGCTTTGGGAGCACATGGCAATACACCAAATCAGGGGGTACAGGGTGATATGGGATGGACGTCTTTCGAGAGCAGAGAGGCTAGCAGTAAGATAGCATTTGAGGAACGATTGAGAAGGATGGAGGAAAAGCGGTGGGCTAGGAAAGTTTTCAGATACCTGTATATAAAGAATGTTGACACGAAATGGAGAAAGCGAACTAGAAAATTGACAAGCAAATATCTGGACAGCAGTAAGGGGGCAAATCAGCAATTATCGGTTAAGAAAAAGGTTAAAGGAACAGGGAGAGCATTGTGGAAAACAGGGATGCTGACAAAATCGGCACTGGAAACATACCGGACCTTTAAACAGGAAATTGTCAAAGAAAATATCTATGATAATTGTAGGGGAAGTTCTTTGCTGTTTGAGGCCAGGACTGGAGTTTTGCGGACTAAGACGTATAGAGGTCGTGATGACGTGGCAAAGTCACGTGACCTAGGTGGCGCACCTTCCACCTAGGTTGCTCTCTTGGGACCACTAGGGGCTTTAGGGACCCCCTGCCAGAGTCATGCTCGTGATTTTTCGCTTACAACGCCGACGCCGGATTTTCTGGGTGACGGGGCCTTTAACGTTATTTCGTTAATAAATAATTACAACTCAATTTATAATTGCTTTTCTTTCATGCCACATCAGTTTCGGTTTCATCAACCGAACGATGACTGTGGCGCGTAAGACATGTTTAGGTCATGTGAGGCGTAAAAAAATCACAGGGACGCATAATTGCATTGGCAGCTCTTGATGCCTGGTGACGTCACTTCAGTCCAGCCAATGGGCGAATTTTAGGACCGAGGATGCGTTGTGGTCCCACGGGGCCTATCGCATTATGACTGCAATATATTCGTCGTTTGTAGTCATTCCTGCTCTTTAAGCAGGCTGGCTTAAGCGTCGTAGCGAATTAAAACTACGCACGTGCAACTTTTTTAAGCCTCACGTGATCTAACCACACCTTACACTTCACAGTGATCGTTCCTGATTTGAAACCGAAACAGCATCAAGAATAAACTCAATTATTGGCATGCTTGTTGTGTGAGTTCTGAGAACATGTGTGCCCGCCCCTCGAGAAATCCCGGCTGCGAAAACCAATGTTGCTGGCAAAAGATATGCGCCTGCAACCGGTTTTGGTGGCCTGCAAACAATAAAAGCGTTCTATATAAGCATTATTTTGTCATTTCTTTTCACAGTTTATTTAAATCAATATAATTATTGCGTATTAAGCATTAAACAGCACTTTATACAGCTTCTTTCCTAAACAAAAGTTCGTACGTGCGGCGTAGAAACTCGCGTGGCAACGCCGGGCCGTCATTGGTTGAGATGCGGTGCTGCCGCGTCGCCGCCGCGAAAATTTCCAACTTGCCCGAACCTCGCCGCTCCAGCCGCTGGGTCTTCCCGCCGCTTGAGAGAGGGTGTATGCGCCGCGGCGGCGCAGTTCGCGAGCGGTGCGTGTGAAATAGGCTTAAGGAAAGGCCACGGGGAAGCATGCCCCTTGATGCGCAAGCTTGCAAATGTATGGTGTGATGATTTGTCGAACAGTAACAGGGAGAGAAAACGGTGCGGAAATAGGACTACATTTGGGGGACATAACTGCGTTCGACACTATTAGGTTTGCGTCACTTTTTGTATTACTTGCTTTTCTATCCGCTTACTGCCTGCGGCATTTCACTCTAGGCGCTTCTATCATGTTGCTTTGTATGGTATTTTGAGCTAATCTTATCTTGTTGTTTACGTTCTTTGTCTTGTTAGTCCCTGATCCCCTCATTACATCCCCCGATTATTTGCTTGCAGAATTTTACTGATATTAGAATGGGAAGTCCCGCGTGCGCGCTCTTGCGCTGGCAGTGGTAGTGTTTTGTTTATACGTCTTTATTTCTGCATAAAATAGGCCTAGCCTTGCGGCAGAAATGAGGGGCTTCATGGGGGTGGAGGTGGGGGAGGGGGAGGAGGGCCGGTCAATAAACTTACAACTTCAATTGCACAGCGCGATTGTTGAAAAACGCAAACTGACGTACCCGCCGCGGTGGCTCAGTGATGAAGGCTCTCGTCTACTGTGCCGGAGTACCAAGGTTCGAACCCGACCGCGGCGGCCGCGTTTCGATGGAGGCATAAACGCAAAGGCGCCCGTGTATTGTATGATGTCAGTGCACAATAAAGATACCCAGGTGGTCGAAATTATTCCGGAGTCCTCCACTACGGCACCTCTTTCTTCCTTTCCTCTTTCACTCCCTCCTTTATCCCTAATTCCCTTACGGCGCGGTTCGTGTGTCCACCGAGATATGAGACAGTTACTGCATCATTTCCTTTCCTCAAAAACCAATTTTCAAGTCGGCCAGTGGCAAAACCCCGCCGCGGTGGCTCAGTGGTTAGAGTGCTCGGCTACTGATCCGGAGTTCCCGGATTCGAACCCGACCGCGGCGGCATCGTTTCGATGGAGGCGAATCGCAAAGGCGCCCGTGTGCTGTGCGATATCAGTGCACGTTAAAGGTCCCAATAATAATAATAATAATAATAATAATAATAATAATAATAATAATAATAATAATAATAATAATAATAATAATAATAATAATAGGTTTCGGAGAAAGGAAATGGTGCAGTATCTGTCTCATATCGTTATGTCTCATATATCGCCGAAAGAGAAGGGATAAAGGAGAGAGTGAAAGAAGAAAGGAAGAACGGTGCCGTAGTGGAGGGCTCCGGAATAATTTTGACCACCTGGGGATCTTTAACGAGCACTGATATTGCACAGCACACGGGCGCCTTAGCGTTCTGCCTCCATAAAAACGCAGCCGCCGCGGTCGGATTCGAATCCGGGAACTCCGGCTCAGTAGCCGGGCGCGCTAACCACTGAGCCACCGCGGCGGGTGAAAAGGGCATCACCATTATCGATATTCGCGGCTATTTCGCGGTTTTTGGGGCCCTCGTAAGCACAAGTGATCCTAATCGACACACTAAGAAGTTTAATGTGAAACTTGAAAAGGAAATTTGACCAGATCAAATGAGCGAAAAAATTCGGGCGCCACTGTCGGAAATGGCCGTGGATATGCAGGTGCTGTCTGAATGGTTGGTAACGAACCCATGTTATCTTCGACCGCCGCGGTGACTCAGTGGTTATGGCGCTCGGCTGCTCACCCGAAAGAGGCGGGTTCGATCCCGGCCACGGCGGTCGAATTTCGGTGGAGGCGAAATTCTGGAGGCCCATGTACTGTGCGATGTCAGCGCACGTTAAATAACCTCAGGTGGTCCAAATTTCCGGAGCCCTCCAGCACGGCGTCCCTCATTGCCTGAGTTGCTTTGGGACGTCAAACCCCCATAAGCCGAGCCAATGTGTTATCATCGAAAACAAAAATGAAAAGGAAACAGTCCGGTTCTCAGAGTGGCCGTGTATCGCAATACTCATCGATGACGACGCATGATTAGGTGACCGCTGAGAGTTCGTCCTCTGACTCATGCTGCTCCGGTCATAGCCTTGGGTCCGGTCATAGCCGCGTCCCGTATCGCGCGCGCCTTTCTTGACAGGGTCGGTCACTTTCTCTATTTTTTTTAGTGATAAGATCTAAATGGTAAGATAAGAAGTATTTATTCAATAAATAGCGAAGCAGAAGATACAGTAACTGAGGCAAACAGCATGAGAGCTAATGCATCTGTTACAATGTTTCGTTTTCTGCTTAGCTACAGTAGCTTAACTATGCTCCAACAAGCCCAACAACCCCGCTGCTCAAAACCCGTGACGTTGATGATGATAAGGACCATGCTCGCCGTCTGCAAGTGGACGGCTGTGTGATGTAGCCTAAATGATCCCCGTTGAAAATTCCGTAAAATAAACTGACGTCACCCATGACGTCATCATAGCTTGCGAAAACGGCCTGTGAGGCCGATACGGGTGTTTTAATTTTTTAATTATTTCATTCTTTTTTTCAGTGCTGGATTTGTTAGTCCGGTTTCCCCGGTTTCGCGTTGTCACAGACGGAAGAATAAAGACAGGCGTGTCGCTTACACTATCAGGCGTCCTAATGCCGGAAAATATCAACTCGGCTGCGTAGCGACATTGGGGGGGCTTGCGGAGACAACATGGCGGCGCTCTGCTCGCCCGCTTCTTCCGTTCTACACCACCTCGTCATTGCGTTATTCGGTGCTCAAATTGTCAGTGAATAGTGTCACTCGCTTCCGCTTTCTGTTATCTCACTGGGATACCCCAGTGATAGAGAGCCGCGTGCCGTCGCACTATATGCAAGCGACATGTGAAGTAAAGAAGAAAAGAAAATGTTTGGTCGGTCTCTTCGTCACTGTGCTGGGTGGTGGTAGTGGTTTATTTTAAAGAAAAAAAATGCTGAAAATTGCTTTTTGGGGAAAAGAAGTGGTGCAGTATCTGTCTCATATATCGGCGGACACCTGAACCGCGCCGTAAGGGAAGGGTAAATGAGGGAGTGAAAGAAGAAAGGAAGAGAGGGCTCCGGAATAATTTCGACCACCTGGGGATCTTTGACGTGCACCGACATCGCACAGCACACGGGCGCCTTAGCGTTTCGCCTCCGTCAAGAGGTGAATTTACGAAGTGGACCACTTGCAAAATTGCATAAAAGTTGGAGGAGGAAAAACATTTATTAAGAGCATAAATACTGGGTGGTCCCAGTAGGAGAACGCACTGGTCGCGATCACAATCTGGCCCCTCTCAACCAGCGATTTCTGGTCGAGGGGACTGTGGCTATGAAGGGTTGCTTCCCAGCGCTGATATGTCGGATCGGGATTGCTGTCCAAGTCTGGGTTTTCTTGACATTCCCAAACTGTGTGAAAGAGTGTGCCAACTGCTCCACAGAAGGGGCAGGAAAGAAGTTTCTTGCAACCAAAAACTCTCCTTCGCAGACCGCGTTTTCACTCTACTTCTGACTGAAGGGGTTAGCGCGAAGAGAAATGAGCCACTCACCCCCCACTTTACCCTTCTCCGGAAAGGTGAGGGGGCTTATTTGGGTCCATATGTCCGGCTTCTGTTGTACGTTTCCTGTTTATAAAATTCGAAGAATTTAGATTGAAGGAGTTGTGATGGCTTTGAGAATGAGATGCCGGCGTCATCATTCGCACCAACGAAGTCATCAGAGGAGACATAGTAGGTCAGGCCAGCTGCGTATCGAAGACTCGCTGCCACAAATTCACATGCGCCCGACTAGATGATGTGCAACAGCGTCCTGCATCGTTCCTAGGTCCCTAAACGCTATTCTCGAGGCTCTACGCAGTTAGTTCCATCCGCAGTACTTTACGAATCCGCAGCTCGCGGAGCAGAGAAATTCGAAATGACGCGCCGCCGATAGGACGCATCTCGGAAAATTCAGCGCAAAAAAAGGGACCGGTACAAAGGAAGAAGACACAGACGAGCGCTGTCTCACGCAGTTTAAGACACAAAATTATACAAATTCTCCACTCCTTGTCCATGAGTGCGTTTTTATCCACAATGGACCCTGGCCAATCCCCCGCCGTGGTTATGTGCCATCAAGCCTGACATCATCATCATCATCTATAAAATTCCTGTCTTGCGAGCAATTCTCTCAGGCAAACTGGCCACTGTTTAAATGTCGGTTTGTTTCGAGCATATCTATGAATTACCAAAACATTGTAAAAAATTTTGAAATTGCCTGGAATCAGTTGTTAAGTGATCAGTCTTGCTTGCACTTGTTTGGCTCTGTTCATTGGGACTTGCTTTCTTTACCTTATATAGCTTTAATTTTTTACCCTTTCTTTCGTTTTCCTTCCTGTATATTCGTAGCCTTCCTAACAAAGATTCACTTGTCAGACAGCGCTAGTCTCCGCCTTCTCCCTTTGTATACGCGTCCCTTGGTTGCGCTGAATTTTCCCAGCTGCATCCTCTCCAACTCGCCCAGCTCAGCATAATCGTCCCAATAGGACCAACGTTGGATAGAAATTAAGCCCTGAGCAGGTGACTTATGCCCATGTCACACGGGCACCGCAAAAGCCTTTGAGAATCGGGTCCTTATATCCAAAGGCTTAAGGAGTGCAGCTACACGGCAAAAATGTTGCGTCTTTGCCGCTAAGGGCCTTGGAGGCGAAGGCGCCCGTCCGAGACCTTTGAAGCTCAAAGGCGCAGCCTTCGAGAACCTGCGATTGCAGTGACATCCAACGTCAAAGATTAAAAGCAATGAAATAAAAAGAAGGTGCAGCCAATAGTGTTTGAAAAAATTTTTTGTTTAAATACTAAAGCTGTGTTTGGCTTTGCTTTTGGTGTGGGTGTTTATATTTTATGCCCAGATTTCGAGGCAGTAAAGTGTTGCAGCAACGCCGAGTGCCCCTGGTGGCCAAGGCAATACACAAAACCTGGTGCTGCTGATGAAAGTAGCTGTTGCAGCACTTTCATCTAAGGAATCAATTAGAATTAAAAAAAATTGCCTGAGCTCAACGAATCAAACAGAATTATCCACTTTAATTTTAAAACACTCACTTCAGCCGGCTCGAGCACAGCAGCGGGTGCTAAGCCTCAAGGTAGTGGTTTGTTATTAAAATAATAGTAAAAGGGAAGGAAAAGATTTCTGCTAGCCCCGGCATCTGCCATCGATACTGAAGCACCTGAGTTGGGGCAGCGGAAATGAAGGATAGCAGGCAGAATGGAGAAATGAAATGAAAGAGGTGAGGGGACTGGAAGAGAGGATAGGGGGTGAAGTAATATGTACAAACTATTTACACAATGAGAAATGTGTCCAGGTTGTGCGCGTGATTAGTTCATTTTAGAGGTATTAAATCACACACGCGCACAGCACTGTGTTGGTTACAACTGGAGTGGGGCGTCCAGTTATTAATCGTAAGCCTGTTTCGCCTTTTCGCTGCACCGTGTAGCAGCGTGGCTGCTCCTTTAAGCTTTCGCTCCTTTGGTGAAGAAAGTTGCCTTTGCTGGAAGGGCCTTCGAGGAATGCCGTGTGAGAGGGGTATTATGCCCATGTCAAGTGACTGGTCTGGTGGTGGTGGTAACTTTACCGGAAACGGATTATGTTACCCTTAGCTGCGCGATCACTCTTGGCGTCCAGGGGGAAGGAAATGGAGGATGTGAGGGGGGGTCTTTCTCGTCGCGTTCAGCATCAGAAAAGCGCCGAAAGCAGCACGTGGTGAGTCACAGGGTAGTCGAGTACAAGAAGGACTTTCCTATGCTTTTTTTTTTGGTCAGTGACTGCCAACTGCCCGCGCCCCCTCTAAACTTATGCCGTCTAGCCCACTCCTCGAATAACAATAAAAAAAGAAATAGTCGCGCGTCAGTCAGGCCTTTGTGCTGTGCATGTACGGGACGAGAACGCACCTTCCAAAGCACAGCGCCTTGCGAGCCGTCCAGATGACAGACGACGACAACCGCTCGCTGTCACTCATGCTCGTTCGCAGAAAGCCGCCAACGCGAAGCTTACCGCACTTTCTACCGGCGCTAGGCGTCGCCTTTCAAGTCATACATCAGGCGCAACGCCGTGAACGGTACGGAAGTAGTCCGCGTGGAAAAATAAAGGAAGCCGTGTTACTCGGCACCCGTTCTGTGGCCGAGTGCTGGAAGGCACTAGAAAGCGACAGCGTGTTGTCACCAATTAGAGTGCATTTAATCATGCTCATGACAAATGTGTCATGCAGTGAGGCTGCAGGCGAAGTATTCACTACGTTTCGCTCACCACAAGGAGCGCACTACTTTTTGGCCGCGGATGCAGGCAGCGAAAAGAAGAGCGCTAGCTTTGACAGCGCTGCACCTGATTTATGAAACGGAGGATAGTAAGAAGTATTTTTCGCCATTCAATGCGCTTCGTATTTCCTGTTTGTTATTTACTTTGTTTTTTTTTTTGTTTTGCTTTGTTGGATCGCGCCTTTATTTCCGCAGGGAGATGGGCGGGGGTGACACGGAGGTTAGGAGGTGGTCGTTGCCCTCTCCTCTTGTGCTTGAAGCGGCGGTATTCGACTGAGGCCGAGTTTACAGCGCCTGCTCGCTCGCTGTAACCGAGTTGTGCACAGATGTTCGTTATAACCAAGACGCAGTGTCATTGCGTCTGGGATAAAGGAGGGAGTGAGAGAAGAAAAGAAGAAAGAGGTGCAGTATAGTGGACGGCTCCGGAATAATTTCCACCGCCTGGGGATCTTTAACGTGCACTGACATCGCACAGCACACGGGCGCATTAGCGTTTTGCCTCCGCAAAAACGCAGCCGCCGCGGAGGGTGAACTCGGTTCTCAGTGAGTCGAGGAGGAACTGCAGTGACACCAAGCGTCGAGAAGCGCAGCGGGAGAGTGTAGTGGCAGCCTCCAAGATTGCGGCACGGCACCGCACCCCTGTCTCGGAGGCATGAGGGCGCAAGCGAAGAGCAGGTTCGCATTCATCATCTCCCCTCCCGCTAACCCCTCTTCAACTCGATCCGGTTTACATGCCATCTGCCGTTGGGGTCGAGCGAGTCAACTCACCCCCTTCAGTGGAGTTGACTGGACTCGCTACCTCGAGTCCCGGACCCGACTCTGGGGCGTTTACATGAGCCCAGTAACCGGCTTTAAACTCACCTCCTCAACTCAACCCCGTCATGTAAACGCCGCTTAAGTTCTCTGGACTCGCTCCCTCGAATCCCGGACTCGACTCTGCAACGTTTACATGAGCCCAGCAACCGGCTTTCAACTCACCTCCTCAACTCAACCAAGTCATGTAAACGCCGCTTAAGTTCTCTGCACTCGCTCCCTCGAATCCCGGACCCGACTCTGGGGCGTTTACATGAGCCCAGCAACCGGCTTTCAACTCACCTCCTCAACTCAACCCCGTCATGTAAACGCCGCTTAAGTTCTCTGGACTCGCTCCCTCGAATCCCGGACCCGACTCTGGGGCGTTTACACGAGCCCAGCAACCGGCTTTCAACTCACCTCCTCTACTCAACCCCGTCATGTAAACGCCGCTTAAGTTCTCTGGACTCGCTCCCTCGAATCCCGGACCCGACTCTGGGGCGTTTACATGAGCCCAGCAACCGGCTTTCAACTCACCTCCTCTACTCAACCCCGTCATGTAAACGCCGCTTAAGTTCTCTGGACTCGCTCCCTCGAATTCCGGACCCGACTCTGGGGCGTTTACATGAGCCCAGCAACCGGCTTTCAACTCACCTCCTCAACTCAACCCCGTCATGTAAACGCCGCTTAAGTTCTCTGGACTCGCTCCCTCGAATCCCGGACCCGACTCTGGGGCGTTTACATGAGCCCAGCAACCGGCTTTCAACTCACCTCCTCAACTCAACCCCGTCATGTAAACACCGCTTAAGTTCTCTGGACTCGCTCCCTCGAATCCCGGACCCGACTCTGGGGCGTTTACATGAGTCCAGTAACCGGTTTTCAACTCACCTCCTCAACTCAACCCCGTCATGTAAACACCGCTTAAGTTCACTGAACTCGCTCCCTCGACTCCCGGACCCGACTCTGCGGTGTTTACATGACCCCAGTAACCGGTTTTCACTCAACTCCTCAGCTTAACCCCGTCATGTAAACGCCGGTTTAGTGCACGCTGTGTTTGAAACAGCCGCCAAACAAAACTGTAGCGTGCCTCATTCGAATTTCGTTCCTGTTATTCGAAAGCTATTCGAAATTTTGACTGCGAATGTAACGGCGTGAGAACGAAACGACCGACAAACGCACACACAGACGAGCGGTGCACATAAATGTTACTTCATCATTTTCGTCAGCTACGCATTTTTTCGCTGGCTTCATCATGCCCTTGTGAGGTGGCACAAGTCTTCAGTGATATGCTGAAGCCCGAATATACACCCGTATTTGCCGTGCTTTAGGAAATGGACCAGCTACTTCGCTTTTTCTACTACAAGAGGTTTGGTTTAGTTTACGGGGGTTTAACGCCCCAAAGCCACTCATGCGTCGTGTGCTCGTCTATGAGGGACGCCGTAGGGCTCCGGAAATTTCGACCACCGTGCACTGACATCGCACAGTACACGGGCCTCTAGAATTTCACCTCTATCGAAATTCGACCGCCGCGGCCAAAAGACTGCAAGAGAGTCACAACAACAAACATATGAAAGATGCTTCTGCAGGCATAACTCGATACCGTGCCCTGCCAAGATCGGGTTCCCGAAATGTTGTCTCTGAAGGAAAAATAAATCTTATATTAACTCATCACTTGATCTGTCTTCATTGCAGTGCCACCGTGGCCAACGACACATTCAGGCCGCCGCGGTGGCTGAGTGGTTACGGCTCTCGGCTGCCGGCCCGAAAGACGCGGGTTCGATCCCCGCCGCGGCGGTCGAATTTCGATGGAGGCGAAATTCTAGAGGCGCGTGTACTGGGCGATGTCAGTGCACGTTAAAGAACCCGGGGCGGTCGAAATTTCCGGAGCCTTCACTACGGCGTCTCTCATAGACTTAGTCGCTTTGGGACGTAAACCCCCATAAACCCAAACAAGGACACATTCGTTCATCAAAGAAATGGGCCGCTCTTTTAATTGCGCTCTGGCAGTCCGCATGAACGCGTTTAAAGCACCTCTTGGCGGCTTTTGAAGCCTTCCGTCGTCTTTCGTCTGGTTTTCGCGTTCCATCCACCTGTTACCAACTTGCCGATATTTCCCCTCCTTCTTTATTCGAAAATTCGAGAGCATGTTCGAATCACTATTCGAAATTTTCGAATATTCGCACGCCCCCATAATGGCTGGTAGTTTCGCAAAGACTGTTCTCCTTTTCCCTTTATTTCCGCTGGCTGCAGCTCGAGTGCTTAAGATATGAGACAGCGATTGCCGCGGCTGGCAACATCTTTGCACCTTTTCTTTTCAACGGCTACTGTTAATTTCCTTCCTGTATGGCTTTGCTTCTGTAGTCGGCTGCAGCACATCACACGAAGACGCGTTATCGAATAATCGGTGTCCGTGACTGCGCCGATAAGGCGCTATGAAAGCAATCGGTGCGTTATCCGCGACCAGTACTTATGTGGCTGGACTGATTGCGGCAACAAAAGGAATTCACTTTTGCTTTCGTTGTGAAGTCAGGGGCTCATCGATCTCGCTCTGCCAATTTCCTCCATAGATATTGATTCCTGGAAGAACCAGAATAAAGAGAGGCGTTCAGATATGTCTGAAGTCGTGTAAATTAGGCACCGACAGGGGCGGAACGTGTATTATTCGCACAATGCATTCACTCCCACTTCTTCACAGAAAAAAAGTTCGGACCAGTGCGGCTTACCCAAAGAAGAGTTTCATCTAAGGGACGGCCTTGGCGAGAATCTTAATGACGTACAGTCCGAACGCGCTTACAACGGCCGCAGTTATAACGAACGCTCGCTTATTACGAACGAGGGCGGTGCTATTGTCAGAATATGCATTGGGGCAATGGAACCGCATTTCACATACAACAAACAGCCGTACTACCACCACCATTCACTCCCTCTTTTATCCCTTCCCTTAGGCGCGGTTCAGGTGTCCAACGGCATGAGAGACAGATACTCCGCCATTTCTTTTCCCAAAAACCCAATTATTATTATTATTAATGGAACTGCATTTCACATGCAACAAACAGCCCTACTACCTCCACCATTCACTCCCTCTTTTATCTCTTCCCTTACGGCGTGGTTCAGGTGTCCAACGGCATGTGAGACAGATACTGCGCCATTTCTTTTCCCAAAAACCAATTATTATTAATGGAACTGCATTTCACATACAACAAACAGCCGTACTACCACCACCATTCACTCCCTCTTTTATCCCTTCCCTTACGGCATGGTTCAGGTGTCCAACGGCATGTGAGACAGATACTGCGCCATTTCTTTTCCCTAAAACCAATTATTATTATTATTAATGGAACTGCGTTTCACATACAAAAAACAGCCCTACTACCACCACCATTCACTCCCTCTTTTATCCCTTCCCTTACGGCGCGGTTCAGGTGTCCAACGGCATGTGAGACACATACTGTGCCATTTCTTTTCCCAAAAACCAATTATTATTAATGAAACTGCATTTCACATACAACAAACAGCCCTACTACCGCCACCACCAGCTTCCGCTAAGCGCGCATTATGGAAAAGCCTCTCGGGGGCTCCGTGAATGTGGGCGTATACCTTCATCCGTTAAGATGTCAGCATATAACGAATATCCAGTCGTAATATTTTTATACACAGCTTCGCTGATCAACAACTCCCCACCAGTGCATTCTTAAGGATACAAGTGAATGGAAAAGAGGTGCTCGTTATGGTTTTATTATGACTCGTTGTTTTTTTTTATTCTGCTTTTAATAATCTCCCATTTATGAAAAATTACCAATTAAAAAAATAGACCCCCTATGCTGGGTGCTTGGTTTCGGTGGCTGTTGGCTCTTCCGTCATGTGCGGTACATTCTTGAGATAGGAGAAATCAGCCTTTATATGGGGTAAGTGTAGAGATTTTAAGCTCTCTCTCTCTCTCTCTCTCTCTCTATATATATATATATATATATATATATATATATATATATATATATATATATATATATATATATATATATATATATATATATATACACACACGCACTCACGATCTCGCTATAAAAAGCAAGCGTACATAAAGGACGTTAACGTAGTTGTGGTTAAGGGTCAGTCCTCGTCCACGGCTGGCCCGGCTTTAGAGAATCGAATAGTAGTAGTAGTAGAAAACATTTATTCCAAAAATGTAGGATAGAGAGGCGAAAATGCAGATTTTGGGTGGAGTCCTTACTACAGTACCCCAGTGTCCACCGAAGTTGCTTGGGATATCAGCTTTCGCTGAGTCAGAGCTGAGCAGGGCAGACTCCCACTGTTCCTCGGAGTGATGTTTGTCTAGTTCGGGTGGCTTGGGACCGGAGCAGCCCCCTGTTACATGATATATTGTTGGAATTCCGCCACACCAGGGGCAGTTGCTGTCATATCTGTCGGGGAAGATGATGTGGTACTTGTGTAGGTTAGGAAAGGTGTTCGTCTGTAGTTGTCGCCATTCCCTCGCCTCTGCCGCCGTTAGCTTACGGTGTGGTGGGGGATAGACTTGTCTTTGTGTTCGGAGAAGGAGGAGGCGCTCGCCGTACGTAGAGGGGAGAGGGTTGAGGTTGGGGAGGTTAGTCGCTCGGTTAGTATATCCTCGAGCTAGACTGTCCGCGGCCTCGTTTCCCTCGAGCCCCTCGTGCCCAGGAGTCCAAGTGATTTGGTGCTTGCATGTGGAATTTTGAAATTGTGGGGTAGTAAGAATGGGAGCGACGGAGTGTGGAAGTCTGCCAGAGAGGAAGAGGCGACACGCGGACTGGGAGTCGGTAATAATTTTTAACTCATTTCCCGTTGCATCGCCGTGCTGGATTGCGAGGGCAATTGCAACAGTTTCTGCTACTATGGGAGAGCAGTTTCGTAATGAGGCGCTGGCGATTTCCTTGAAATTGGTGTCCAAGACGACCGCCACCGCGTTTGTTGAATCGGGGTACGTGGCTGCGTCGACGTATACAGCATTTTGTGCCTGTTGATGTGTGCGGCGCAGGTAGTCCACTCGCGCCTTTCGTCGTCCCTTTTGTGAGTCCGAGTGCATGTTCTTCGGGAGTGGAGCTACATACACGCGAGTTCGCAGAGTTGAGGGTAGGTCCCGGTTGTCCTGGACGGCGCGTATGTCAGCCGGGGAACCCACTCTTTCCAAGATTGCGCGTCCAGCTTTGGTGGTGAGGAGGCGTTGCTTTTGCGATGCTAGGACAGCTTCTTGAATTTACGCGGCACGCTGGGGACCTCCCGCACCTGGGCGATCCTCCGCAGAATCGAATAGCCCTATCAGGCCTTCTTTTTCATCCATTTATTACATTTATTTATTGATAATAATAATAATAATAATTGGTTTTTTTGGGGGAAAGGAAATGGCGCAGTATCTGTCTCATATATCGTTGGACACCTGAACCGCGCCGTAAGGGAAGGGATAAAGGAGGGAGTGAAAGAAGAAAGGAAAAAGAGGTGCCGTAGTGGAGGGCTCCGGAATAATTTCGACCACCTGGGGATCTTTAACGTGCACTGACATCGCACAGCACACGGGCGCCTTAGCGTTTTTCCTCCATAAAAACGCAGCCGCCGCGGTCGGGTTCAAACCCGGGAACTCCGGATCAGTAGTCGAGCGCCCTAACCACTGAGCCACCGCGGCGGGTATTTATTGATTGTCTATTAGAAAATTGAAAATTGGCTTTTGAGGAAACGACATGACGCAGTAAATGTCTCGCATATCCCGGCGGACACCCGAACCGCGCCGTAAGGGAAGGAATAAAGGAGGGACTGAGAGAAGAAATAAAGAAAGAAAGAGGTGCCCTAGTGTAGGACTCCGGAATAATTTCGACCACCTGGGAATCTTTAATGTGCACTGCCTCGCACAGCACACGGGCGCCTTTTGCGTTTTCAATGAAAATTGATTTTTTTGGGGAAAGAAAATGGCGGACACCTGAGTCGCCCCGTAAGAAATAGGATCAAGGAGGGACTGATGAAAGAAAGAAAGAGGTTGCCGTAGTGGAGGGCTGAAAATGAGTCCTTGGGGAAAGGAAATGGCGCAGTATCTGTCTCACATATCGTTGGACACCTGAACCGCGCGGTAAGGGAAGGAATAAAGGATGGAGTGAAAGAAGAAAGAGGTGCCGTATATTGGAGGGCTCCGGAATAATTTCCACCATCTGGGGATCCTTAACGTGCACTGACATCGCACAGCACACGGGCGCCTTTTGCGTTTTGCCTCCATAAAAACGCAGCCGCCGCGGTCGGGTTCGAACCCGGGAACTCCGGATCAGTAGACGAGCGCCCTAACAACCGAGCCACCACTGTCGATAAGCCTGTCTCTCATAATGTACATTCACCGCTCTAGTTTTATTTTGTTCTTTATTATCTGTGCCAAGTAGGCACGTCTTGCATTGTAGAAATACTGCGCTGACCAATAAAAGATGTTTTGGTAAGGAGCGTGTTTTAAATATTTTTTTAGATAATATCGAATATTCTGACCACGAAAAACAGCTAAATACACCGGATGGAAGCAGGCGACAGTAGCATTGAGTTGGATGAATGGATTAGAGTATTGAGTCGCAGATATATGATGTGCCGTCCAGGCGCAAATATCCGCAACAGTCGTTCAATGTCATATTCAGTAAGTGCTCCCTTTATGTTTTGAGCAACGCTGGAAGGTTCGTAATTAATGCAGTGTTAAATAAAGAAGTAGCTTCGCGAACGTCTCCCAGCAAGCTAAGCATTGCAGTCGGACGAGCTGCATTCGTCGCACTTCGCTGCTGTGCCAATTGTTAGTTTCATTTAATTTACTTTCAAAGAGCAGAGTATATTACAAAGGGGGAGGGGCTAATGAAGTAGAAAGTAAATATCAGCAAAAAACTAAACGATACAGCAGAATTCAATTTTTGGAGTTTACATCTGACAGTGATAAGTACACAAGATACAGATACAAAATTCAAAGCACGCGTTAGGAAAAAAATTCCAGCTACGAAGCAGTGCAACAGACTCAAAATTTCTTGTGAACAGTTAGAGAGTGATGTGGATGAAATTGCTAAAACATAAAATATTAGGCACAAAAGTGTGTTTCCAAGTGTCCTTCTACTACCAGGTGTTTCGGGGAAGACTTAATTTTCAAAAATTGACCTATGAGACAGATACTGCGCCACTTCCTTTCCACCAAAAACCAATTATTATTATTATTATTATTATTATTATTATTATTGCGGAAGCGTGTAAGTCGTCTCCTCTGCAAGGCTCGTTCTCCAACCGAAACGTCTCGAACCCAGAGGCCACACACACACGTTATTCGAAAGAATGCAAACTCTGGATGTTCGCACTCTGCCTGCAGCTGGGTTTAGGCAGGAAAAAGAGGGAGACAGTCCTTTGTCACAGTGCTGTGGGTTGCTCCTTGTACTGGCCAGGAGTGCGAGGGGGGAGGGAGGTGAGGGGGAAAGTTGGAGTTTTGTTCAGCAGAAAATTTTTAGGTTTGGTATGAGGCAGCTCACTACTGCCCCCACAGGAACAAAGTCCCATTTCCTGCCTAGCCTCTACTGCAGAAAGTTGACTGCAATCCCCCTTTGTGTACTTAACCATTGTACTATTTTGACAGCTCTCTCGGGGCCATCTTGAAGTAAACTGGCGACATTCCAGAGGTTTATCAAAAGGGGAAACGACTTTTTTCGTTTCCACAGAGACTGTGAATGTGTTGCCTGGGAGCGAGGCCTTTCACCTAAGATAACAATTAAGCCTAAAGTCGTAAGCTGGTTAACTAATTTCTGACAACTTTTTAACTGTCACAGCTGTGCAGCTGGTTGCGATTAGTGATTTGTAGCCGACTGTCAGTAATAGCTGTATCAATTTTTAGAAAGCATGCAGTCGAAGGACCATTTCCAGAGCTCTTAACTAGTAAAAAAAAATCAGTTTTGTCGAGCCACAGCGCCAAGGGTAATCGCGTTTTCTAAATTCTAAAAACTGATACCGCTGTGCATTACAAACGACTGGCTACAGATCTCAAATTGCGACAAGGCAGCTAACTCCAGTAGTCAGAAAATTAATTATTAAGATTAGTCCTTTCTTCTTTTCTTATTCTCCTAATCGCAGCGATGGCCTAGTCGTTTAGCATACGCCTCACACGCGGGATGCGCGGGGTTAGATCCCCAATGCCCCAGGGTACCCACCAGAGATACAATGGGTACAAGCTTTCTCCTGGTCCGGTGCTCCGCTTCTTTAGGGTGAATGCTGGGGTAATGGGTCGTTGACCCCACCTTGAGTAGTATTCGTCATTGTCAGCGCGTTGTTCGTCGACCCCCCCCCCCCCTCCCCCCCGCCTTAAAGACTCGGTACACAAAGGGAATGAGTCAGTGAAATTGCCGGAAGGACCGGCTATAAGCAGCCGTAACAATAGCCTCCGTTACATGCAGAAGGGTTGAAACGCGGGCGAGTTGGTACATTGAAAATAACCAGTCACAAAAGGCAAGGGACTAGAGAAAGAGTGCTCACGCCACAAGGACATGGATGCAACAGAGCCCGGCTCCAGCCAACATTTTCGGGGAAAAAGCAGCTTTTGCGAAGGAAAGGCCTTACTCGTCTACTAGTCTCTTTCTTGTCGTTTTTGCACTTTCCCTCAGAAAGTAGAGTGGAGTCGACTTGTGTCCCATTCCTGTTCCCCAATAGTGATGCCCTAAGGGCCAACATACTTCGGGACCAGTATCCCCCCTCCCCCCATTCATAGCAACAACCACCACAACACCACCATTCCTGTAACCGTGGCTAATGGGTCATTCCCCACCACTCTGTGATGATGGGCAATCTTCCTCTCCTCTCCCCGCAGTGTTCTTGTTAGGCATGCCCCCCCCCCCCCGTGCGCTTCACCCTATGCAACTGCCTGCGGCCGCTCCCAAAAAAAAATTTCTTGCTACATGCCTGGTGGGGTGCAACTTGGGAGGCAACAATAAGCTAACTCGCCAAATTCTTGAAACTGCACAAATCCCAAGGGTAAAAGGAATGTTCCAGCAGCCCCTCTGAGGAGATGACAGAAACAAACTAATTTTTTTTAGGTGCAACTGAATGGCGCTGCGGTGGTCGGCATCGCCAATTGTTAACACATATCTTCTCTCACTCTTGTGATTGTCGATATGTTTTATCTTGTTGGCTGACACTGAGATATTTCCGCGGGCCGAGGGATAAACTTCAGTTGTAAGTCACCGCTCAACCTCGTCTGTCTTGCTATGTCCCAGTTTCAAATGGATTACCGTCTGGACCAAGCTTCAGTTTTACATTTGTGAAAGAAGAGACAGAGTGCTTTCAAAGGACGTCACTCCAGCCAATGGCGTCGACTGATCTTCATGACACGGCGGTTAATCCTTCTCTCCGTGGTTATTCTCCATTCATCTGCTGCCTTCTGTTAATGGACTGTTTTCCAGTAGTGCGCCCCTCAGTCGGCGGCCAGGCTAAGTGTGTTTGATGGTTTGGGTTGCTGATAAAGAGACTTTAGGGTTTCCTAGGCTAACTCCCATTTTTTCGAGAAAATTCCTTTGCAGTGGTGGGGTGGGCTCATAATGAAGTCAGTAGTTGAGAGCAGTGCTGGCTTCCCATAGACAGATAAGGCAGGCGTGATTCACCGATGGACACACGTCCCGGGTCCCCCTGATCCTTTTCATCCGTGACTAAAGGACGCTGGAGAAACTGACCGCGCCTTCTTGCTTGAGACTGGTGCGTACATCTGCACCGAACTACCGTCGCGCACTTCGTAGTGTAACATGCGGAGGGAACTCCCCCCCCCCCCCCCCCCCATTTCCGCCTGGCATGACCCGCAAAAATCGCAGACGAGGAGGCTTGACGCACGCGCAGAACGTTACTGAAAAATATGTCAATTTGTGGAGCGCAGGCGAGCGCGTAAAATACTGTTGTATTAAATTTTCTGAAAGGGACAAATCCGTGAAAGTTTTGGCCAAGAGACAGTTAGGTTTGCTGCGCGATTCCAGTTATTGCAAATGAAACTGACTGAGCGGTTTCGTGCCAATACCCAACAATTCTGGACAGAAGCACTTCTGAGCGCTACCTTTGAAAGCTTTCCCCATTGTTTTTCTTTGGCTGTCTTAACTGTTCGATGCGATCGATGGGAACACTTTAAAAGATTTTGCTACATACCAGAAGAATGGACCATTACCTTGACTACTTCCATAACAGTATCTTACGATTTTCCAATTTTGAAAATTTTGTCCGAGAATTTTGGACATGTAAGTTGTTCCGGTCCCTACTCCATTGAGGAGTTAACGCACCGCCAGATTGGTCAAATAAACGCTATTTCCCTCGCTGTCTGCTGAGACAGGCGATAGTATGTATGTTCTAATAGCAATGTGTTAATTCGGCTTTCCAGGCAAGCACAGAACAGGGCTCCAAGCTTCCGGCTACGCGTGCATGCACTGAGCGTTTGGAAAGATGGAGTGATTCATTCTTGACTACAGCCTGGTCATCAACGGGCCGCTATAGGAACTGGCTTTTTTCAGACTAGCGCACCTCTGCACCTTGCAGCCCCAGTATCCAATGCAGATCTTCCCTGCTGCATAGATTTGCATGGAGGCTTCCTGTTTCTGTGGGCTTCGTCTTCCTCGAATTTCCACCATTTTTGCCCCGCCTTTACATGCAACGGCATCTTGGATTACTTGATAGCTTTAGGGAGATCCCCACGTTTCGTTTCGAGGTATCCTGGTGACAGTGTGCGCCTTGCTTTGATCAGGTGACCCCGGCTTTGCTGCCAGCTGTGGCTGTTGTTTGAGGTGTCTTTGTATCCAACAGGTGGAGGAAAGAGATGTCAGAATGGGTGCCCTTTCTTCTTCTTCTGTGGTTGTAGGGAAGGGTCAAAGTGGGAGGACACGGGCTTGTCTACTGGAGGGCTAGCCACCATGCCCACTGCCGGCGTGTCATAGGAGGAGGAGGGGAGGGAAAAAAAGATGCTTGTGCTGAGGGTCTTCCCCGCGTGGTCAGTGCTGGGGCGGGGGGAATGCATTGCTTTCGCTTTCCGTGCTCACCCCCCCCCCCCCCACCCCCTCCCTTCTATTCCGCACCCCTCGACTGAGCCCGAACAGAAAGAGAGTTGCTGAGGAAAAGAAAGGAGAGGGAAAGGTTGGGAGGGAGAAAAAAGCCGCCTCCCTGCCTGTCACCCCAGCCGCTGTGGTGACCCTGACGTGGAATGCAAAGAGGTTTACCGTGACGTCATGACAGTCGGTCGACGCCATTGGCTCGTTGAGGTGCACGTGACCAGACGGCCAGTTTTGGGCGCGCATTGGGTGCTCGTTGGGCATCTCCTGCTTGGCTGGCCATTCTGCTTGTGAATTCGTGTGTTATGGACGTGTGCGCGTTGGGCATCTCCAGCTTGGCTTGCCTTTCTGCTCGTGAATTCGTGTTACGGACGTGTGCACGTTGGGCATCTCCAGCTTGGCTTGCCTTTCTGCTCGTGAATTCGTGTGTTACAGACGTGCGTTTTTCACCGTGTAGGAAGTCCTGGCTGCGCGTTCGTTCAAGGGGCCTTCAAGCGCCGAGCAAAGCAGCATGGCCGGAATCCACCAGGGCAGAGGCGGGTAAGTGATGGGGTTGCATATATATTTTGTCTTTGAAAGGTAACTTCTTGCGCAACGAGACGAAACGCAAACATCTTTCGACCTTTTTCTTGTTGCGCAAAAACGTACTGTTCAAGCTATGAACCAACTTGCCCAAACGAAGTTATCAGTAAATTTTGTCTTTGCGTTGTCGTGATCGAGTCTCTGACGATTAGTTTGCCGAGAACGAAAGGGTAAGAGGAAAAAATGGAACGCATTCCTTTGTTGAGAGCATCCAGCTCAGCATCTCTTTCTGGGCTGATGCGCTTTTCCGCTAGCCGCCATCTGTAAAACCGTTGGCTGCCATACCTGGGCTCTTAGAGTGAAACGAATCGAACTGAAATGTTTTTTTTCGTGTGCATTACTGCACTCACCAGCTCGGACTTCAATCGAGCCTCTGTCGGATGCGCGGGATGCGCAATAGGCTTAGCGAAGTGGGTCCTCAGTAGAAGTAAGGGCCCGTTCACACTTGTCCAAAAATCCGGCGAGCGAAGCGGATTCGGCCGCTTTTGAGCGAGGCGGAAAGCGGCGCGGCGAGGGCGATCGGGCCGGACCCAAATTTTTCGCGTTTCGAACATGGCGAAATTTTTCGAACATGGCGGCTCCATTCTACGCACGGCCCCTCGCCTCGGAATGGATTCGTCGTTGTTGCGGCCTTTTCCAGCGCGTTCGCTGGCCATAAACCGGACACCGGTACATCGCTTCGTCTCACCTCACCTGTAAGCAAAACTATAATTGACAAATTTGCTTTATTTTTTATTTAGAGTGACGATTCTGCCACTATTAGGCCTAAGAAAAGCGCCGGTTTTGTTGACAGTACTAGTTCCCGTCCCGACAAGCAGATGGCGCCACTAGACTGGGCGTTTCGTTGCGAGTCTGTTCGCATACGTTGGAACTAAAAATGGGAATGTGCCCGCGTTTACGTACGCAAGCGTGCATACGGTTATGGTACACAGACAGCATCGATTTATGTTCGTTTCTAACCATATCTGTGTACGCCGCGAGCGGTGACATGGTGGCCGGGAAATGTGTGGAAAAGCGAGAAACAGCAGCGGCGCGGCGGTTCCGCCTCGGCCGGCCGCCAACAGATGTGAACGGGTCCTAGTTTCTCCGGCGAGCGAATCCGCTTCACTCGCCGAATTTCTGGACAAGTGTGAACGCGCCCTAACTCTTCGCTTTTTCAAATGCACGTGTTCCCCTTTTCGCAAGAGGCTCGCGCAAGAACAAGAAAAAAAAAAGGCCATTATATACCGCCACCTGGTTCCGAGGGGAGCCACTGCGCATGCGCAGACTGCGCCGTCTAGCTCCTTGCATGCCCGCCGCGTCTGGACCAATGGGCGGATATGCATTCGCGGAGGCGTGATTTGAAGGTTATCGAGCGAGCATCTACCGCGAACAGCACCACTGTCCAGAATCATCTGCTGTGGTGAGGGAAGTATCAGGCCAGCTTCTCTCACTCTCTTTGCTGTTCCTTAAGCACCCGCCACTCCCTTGTATTGGTTTTTTTGGGAAAGGAAAATGTGTCACGAAATATTTTCACAATTTAACACCAGATGGCACCACTGAGACCAGCGCTATCATTGCGTTCGGTTTGGCATGCGATGTAACCTCCCGCTAAATGCTTGCGCATAACGTACGTAAGCGCCCATACGCTATACTAAGGGTCTCTATTAATCGAGCCTCTTTGTAGGACGAGCTTAATACCGCTGTCACACGGGCACTTGTAAGGCCTTAGAAATTAAGGTCCTTTGCCCCAAGGGCGCGTGACGCGCATTTGCACGGCAAAGCGTCGAGACCTTTGCGATAAAGTTCCGTAGCAATAAAGGCGGCCGTCAGCGGCCTTAAAGTTGCTTAAAGGAGCCCAGACGGCAGCGCCAGCTAGCGAGCTCAAAGAATAAAAAATTGACGCAATTTTTAGTTTTGAAACCGTGAAAAATATCTAATTTATCTTATTTAATGGTTAATTTTGCGTTACAGTGCACTTAACCGTAGAGGAGGCTATGACTAAAGACATCCACACTGCTAAGAAAGGACTTGAACGCTTTTCAGCAGCCGCATCGACACACACGTGCTTGCGCATCTCGCTTTGCTGTTTTTTCTTCGTTTGCTCTTTGTTGAGTGCGTGTTTTGAGTTTGCTTGTGTGCACAAAGACACAAGCAACAAAGCACGCTTCTCGAACACAACGAGGAGCCGAACGGAAAAGTGCGCCTACCGTGGTCGGACCGAGAACGATGAAAAAAAAAGAAACTTTGTTTCGAAATATCCGTTTCTCACCGTCAGAACGCTCGTTTATTATCGTGATAGCTACTTTTTCCAACATAAACGAATGCACATAGCGTTTGGCGCATGTGCAGTACGAAGGACGCTATTTTAATGCGTTCGCTATGTCTGCGTATGTCTGCGTACGCTATACTAAAAACCTCTTTTCTGAAGGTCTCTAATGACTAGCCGCGCATTGGAACCGGTTTCCGGATTAATCCGCTCCTCTGTGCCCGCCATAGGCGCGACCCATTTCTGCAGTCTGGGGAGCTGCTTCTGTCCCGGCGGCATTGTTCCCCTTGCCCCCATAGTCTCCCCTCGCCGTTGAATGGGACGATTAGTGCCCTCTATGATATGACACGGAAGGCATTTTCACATTCTTCGAAAATGAAGGGAGGGGGGCGACCCTTTATCAGAAAGGAAAGTTGTTGAAAGTGCACGATATAGTAGCCTAGCAAGTTTTCTAGAGTCTCTGCACATTGTTCGAATCCCCTCACCGGCTAATAATAATAATTGGTTCTTGGGGAAAGGAAATGGCGCACTATCTGTCTCACATTTCTGCGGACACCTGAACCGCGCCGTAAGGGAAGGGACAAAACGGGTACTGAAAGAAGAGAGGAAGAAAGAGGTGCCGTAGTGGAGGGCTCCGGGATTATTTCGACCACCTGGGGATCTTTAACGTGCACTGACATCGCACAGCACACGGGTGCCTTAGCGTTTTTCCTCCACAAAAACGCAGCCGCCGCGGTCGGGTTCGAGCCCGGGAACTTCGGATCAGTAGCCGAGCGGCTCTCCCCTTTTCTTTTCAGAGCAGCGGTGCGAATGTGAGGAGCAGCTCGAGATAGTCTGTGACTAGTCCGAGACAGTAGAATGGTGCATTCTACTGACCTTTACTCTGGACAGATATAGTTGTAACCGTCGGGGCTTCAGGTTCGCTCAGACTGAGGAGCATTCCCCTCAGTCCTTTTCTACAAAGGATACGATTGAGGGCGACTGACTTATCTCCCCTCGCGCTAACCTCTTCTGTCCCCAGAGCAGGAACTGAAAATGCTCTCCGTGAACGAGGGTTTTTGGTTGCGAAAAATTTCCGGCAATTGTGCGAGTTGTCCGTTGAAATTTTGAGTGGGCAAAGTGCCGCCCGTACTCATCCGCTGTTCTTTTCACAGATACCGGAGGGGCGATGGCAGAGGCCGATGGCCGAACTCTCGACTGCACATCCGCCGGACGTGAGTATTTCTAATGTGTAAACAAACAAAAAAGGGGATATTTACCATTTACTCCAAAACTGGAAGTTTTCCTAAGCAAAAAATTTACTGTTTGCACTTAAAGAGCTAAAACGTGAAAGCCTTTAGTCTCCCTTTGTCACCTCGATTTTTCATTTTTTTACCTTTATTATTTTTGTTTTTCCCTTTGTTTTTATTTCATTACTTGTATTTTTCGTTTTCACTTTTATTTCCGCTTATTTTTTATTTCGGTCTGAATTCTGGACTATTTATTTCTTTATAAAAAGCTGCTTATCAACTGTTCCTTGAAAGTTCGTGCGGAAAACCTCCATCCACGTCACCCATATGCTAAGAAAGGCTTACGCCTTAATAACGCCCCTTAATATTTGAAGGTGCTTAACTGCTAACAGCTTCCGCTGGCTGGAATAACGCATTTTTCTCGCCGAAATCCGAACATGGAGAGCCCATCAACTCGCTCAATCACTGAACCGTGTTGTTGTGGACACCAGAGCTAAAAACTACGCCTCTATACACGCAGCAGAAAACCCGCAAACACGCGCGAAAGTTGCCGAACCCTTTCCGGGTACTTTTTCATGCTCGCACGCTCGTGCTTATACCAGTTTAGAGATGGCTATTGGTCAGATTATTGCTGACATCAGGCAGGCTAGTTTTCCTGCTGCGCGGAGCTCTGCGGGAAAGCTGCTTCTAGTGTGGTAGGGGCCTCATGAGAAGGCAGTTTTGAGGCATCCCTCCTCATCTGGGTGGAAGCTTTACAATACCCCCTCAGTAGGGCAATAAAGCAGTATGCTCAACTGGCTGTCCACATCTGGCTCATATGTTGGCTATGAGCCGACACGAATTGGAACAAAATACGTGAGCGGGATCGTAGTGTTATGAGCAGTCACAGTGTTAAGTGTTAACAGTGTAGAAATAGCGTTATGAGCAGTCGCACAACTCTGCTAAGGCAGGTCAGGGAACGTTATTAGAGCCCTTTTAAGGATGTTTTCTTGTATTCGAATGAATGGGTGGATGATAAGGGCATTACCGTTTGTATCGGCCGGCAGGTTGCGCCACCTAGCGTATGATTTCTCTTTTGTTAATTTTTGTTCTTTTCCTCCACGAGACAGTTTGCTTCATAGTTTCTTATTATTAACTAGAGGGAAAGCTGGCGGCGCTGCACATGAACCTCCATGGGCGCGCAAAGCATCATGGGGTGATGAGCTGCTTGGTGCCGGACAGTAGGTTTTTTTTTCAGGAACACAGAGTGGCGTTACTGAGATGCCCCATTCCGTATCCACGGCGCGCTCCGCGCGCAGACGACTTCGGCGTAAAAGTAGTGTGCAAAAGCCATAGTAGCGAAAACGCAACAGCACACGACGCCAATAAAAGTTTTTTTGTTTTCCGAAACATTTTTTTCAAGAACATTTATTTTTAAAAATGCGCCTGTTAAGCACGAAATATTGGCTTTTGTGGTCTCAATGTTTTGCCAATAGTACAGAAAGCCATTGCTTATTTTGAGCAAAATTTGCCTTTACATGATTTTATGCTCGTTTGTTACGATTTATAGACAGAATATTGAATGACAGGACATTCTTAATTATCGAACAACGTTTTTTTTTCATTTTTTTGCCAAAAGTTGTACTTCTGCGGTCGGGAGCTCTCCGCCCCATGATGCTTAGAGCGCCCATGGTGGTACAGGTGGTCTCGAGGAAGCTCCATGCAAACTCCCACAGGCGGTGCGCCAGCTTTCCCTCTAGTTAATAGTAAAACTCTGGTTTGCTTTGGAACCGGTTGGACGCGCGCGATTGGCCGCGTGTTGTCACGCCGGCTGACGTCACGTGACGAAGCGGCCAATCGCGCCCGGTGAACCGCGGAGAAGCGAACCGGTTCCAAAGCGAACATGGTCACAAAAGCAAGCATTATAATTATAATTGCTTTTTTGGGGAAAGGAAATGGCGCAGTATCTGTCTCATATATCGTTGGACACCTGAACCGCGCCGTATGGGAAGGGATAAGGGAGGGAGTGAAAGAAGAAAGGAAGGAATAGGTGCCGTAGTAGAGGGCTCCGGAATAATTTCTACCACCTGGGGATCTTTAACGTGCACTGACATCGCACAGCACACGGGCGCCTTAGCGTTTTGCCTCCATAAAAACGCAGCCGCCGCGGTCGGGTTCGAGCCCGAGAACTCCGGATCAGTAGCCGAGCGGCTCTCTCCTTTTGTTTTCAGAGCAGGGGTGCGAATGTGAGGAGCAGCTCGAGATAGTCAGTGACTATTCCGAGTCAGTAGAATGGTGCATTCTACTGACCCTTACTCTCGAAAGATATAGTTGTAACCCGCGGGGCTTCAGGTTCGCCCAGACTGAGCAGCATTTTTCCTCTATAAAAACGCAGCCGCCGCGGTCGGGTTCGAACCCGGGCAAAAGCAAGCATTCGAATTGGAATATGAAAAATAAGTGCGTGGAATTTTCGTCTGTACCTTTGATAGCCCTTCCCATCATGGTTGGGTAGAGACCTGTCTCTCCATTGTGGCGCACCTCCCTGCATTGTCGTGCTAGATTTTTTTTTTTTGCAATCCAGAGAACGTTCTGTCAATTATAATGGACAAAAAAGGCAACTGGGTCCCTCCTTTTTATTTTTAAATTTAATGCTGGCCATTCAGTATAGTTCCTACGGACTTAGGCAATGAAGCGTTCTGTAAACAAGCCCGCCAGCGCGCCTTTTTTTCAGGGAGGAAGCCAGACCGTTACCCATCGGATGAGCATATGTCGGACGCAACGGTTGAACAAAACATTCACCACGTGTACACCGTGGTGGTTGATAAGAAGCGAATGCTAAACTACATTCTGAGGGACGTTATCTCTTGCGGACATTTCGTCTGGTACAAAAAAAATGTACGCATCCGTCGTTGTCAGGCGAGAATTTGTTAGCAGGAGGACGATGAATACTAGGAGGGAAAGGGATCTGCTGTCCCTCCCCCACTGACGCCTCGGAAGCTGTGTCCTTGCATTGTTACCGTATCGAAGGGCCAGTGTTTGCGCAGCAAACACGTGAAGCGTTTGGCGAGATCCAGTGCGAGAGCCGAGGGGCGTCTTTTTTGACTTCGCTTTATAATTCTGTTCGTCGAAACTCGGTGAGGGATCGCACTAACAAAAATAAACACCGTTTACAAGGTCACGCATGGGCCGACTAGGATTTATCGTTTGTGTGTACGCAATTCCCCCCCCCCCCCCCCCTGGATGGATAATGGCATTACTCTTTGCATCGGTTGGCAGCTTGCGCCACCTAGCCTATACTTTCCCCCTCGTTAATTTTTTTTTGTTCTGGTTGGCAGTTGATGCCCGTGCTCAGAAAGGCCATGATGACTGGCTTAATCGCTAACCCTAGTTACTGTCAACAGCATATGGTGCGATACCTTCTGTAACGAAGCGTGCTTATTTTTTAGAACTTAGTTCCGTGCAAATAGCTTTTAGGCTTTTTTCTGGCAAGAAAGAAATGCAACAAACCACATTGCCTTTCTCTCGTGAAGCTGAGTGATCCCAACGTCGTACAGTAAAAGTTTGCAGATGTAGATATAAACTAAGGAGGTAGAGAATGCAACAGCACGAAGCGTGTTTATTTTTTAGAACTTAGTTCCGTGCAAATAGCTTTTAGGCTTTTTTTCTGGCAAGAAAGAAATGCAACAAAGAAAGCAATATTGGTGTTTACAACCACATTGTCTTTCTCTCGTGAAGCTGAGTGATCCCAACGTCGTACAGTAAAGGTTTGCAGATGTAGATATAAACTAAGGAGGTAGAGAATACAACAGCGTGTCTGCTGGCTAGTGTACACAAAGCCGATATCTCGCACTTTTTTTTTTCTTTGCGCGATAAACTAGGTCCAACGTGACGACGCCGAGCTCGCGATTACGGTATCTCTGGGAAAAGCGTTGTGTACTGGTGAGGTCCCAATTTCCGTCGGCTTAGCGTAAGCACTGCAGCAAATCGCAGCCTTGTCTTGAGTGGCATAATAATTTTTCCGAGGTGGCGTTCGGGCTGTCTCGAAAAGCGGAGAATTTTGAGCAGACGACGTGTGCGGGCATTTTTTTCGCCTCGCAAAAAAAAAAATTCAGACCACAGAAATTGGCGGCGCCAAAATATCTGATATCTTCGCAACAGTTCTCGCCCCTACACGCGCGGTCTACATGAACTGCATAAGTCGGAATTTTGTCCTAATCTGCCACCGAAACGTGGAGGAAAGAAATTCCTAAGAATCCGGTAGCCGTACGTACGGCAGCTTTCTCTCTTGGTCCTAATCGCTCTGTTCTCGATAGATAAGATACATCGTCTGCTCGCGCAAGCTCCCGCCTCTCTACTGCGTCCTCATTGTTTCCCGCATTTTTCGTTTCGCCAATACGCGCCCTATCCGGTTTACCAAGGCAATGTAAAGGACGTCGGACCTATCCTGTTTATTAACGCGCGCGGCATGTATATAGATATACTCGGTGCAAACGGCGAGAGCGCGTCGCGTTCATTCACGCGCGTCCGCCCGACTAATTGCGCGTGCGCCGGCGACGCAGACGGCAAAAACAGAACAAAGAAAAAAAACCGTCCGACGGCGTGCGTCCGTGTGTATGTGACGGCGAGGAATGTCAGAATTTGTGCCAGCTCGCGCGCGCCGTTGCGAGGACTGTTGTGTCGGCCTACGGGGCCAGAAAGGAGCGGCCGCGACACAAGGCGCAGAGCAGCGCGCTCCCTTCTTGCCCTGCCAAAACCGGGCAGCGGAGGTGCATCACGTGTCCCGACCGACCGCTCCTGCAGCCGATGCGAAGTAAAAAAAGAAAAGCATCAAAACATGGCGCTCGCGAGCGAGCAAGGAGGTCGGAGACGACCTCGTTTTCGCTCTTGCTTTTTGCGTTGTATCCCCGACAGGGCTCCGGAACGCCGTAACCGGGCCCTTCCGCTCTGTTTTAGCGCAGCCGAACGCCGCCACATTCCGATAAAAGATTGGGATATGGGTTAGATCTCTATGCGACGTCCCGAACGCCCAACCAGACCTCCAGTTGCGGAGCCGTGGTTCGTCTGCTGCTGCGCGCGCGCGCCGGTTCGTCTGCGATTCGAGGGCGAGTCCATTCCGTGCTCGGGAGAGGGGGCCGGCTTGTTCCGGCGCCCGGCGCGCCACCACCCTCCTTGCCACCGCAGTCAAGGCAGCCAACATGGCTGCTCCTCGTATACCCGATGGTTCCTTGTGATGTGTTGAAGCTACGAAATGCTCAGATGGATGTTGGACCGTTGTTGAAGTTGCGGGAGCAAAATTGAGTACAAGTGAGTACCCTGCTTAGTCGTTTGTTCGCGAAACTGAGCGTGGGTCACGCAGTGCGCGTCCCCCGGTCGTGCGCCTTGCGACGTCGGAATGGCGAGTGCCCGTACGAGCCCCGCTTATTGTGAAGCTGACCGGTTAGGCCTAGTTGCCCTTGAATCGTCGACGGCTGCTCGGTGCGCAGGGCGCTTTGCTAGATTTTGCGCCGATGCTGCGGAAGTGTGCGATCGGGTTGCGTTTCCTCGGTTGCCGCGGCACACCGACGACGGGTTCGGCGTAGCGTTTGTGCCGCTGCGTCGCTAGGCCTGCTCAACAGCTGATGCTATTTTTGACCTACTCTCCGGGTTCTCGCCGATAGTGCGACGCGAAATTTTTACCCCCTCGTTTTTTTGGCACACCGGGTTATGTTACAGTCGCGAGGCTTCGTTTCGTGCATTCGGATGGCAGCACGGCCGATCGACGCTCGTTGCGCTCTGGCAGGCCGGGGCAGCGTTTGACGGCGGCGGCAACAAAACAGCGGTAAAAAAAATCAAAAGCGTCCGCCACGGCGCACTGTCGTGGTCGGCTGCGGGGTCGCCGCCGACTGTCTTTTCATATTGTAATGCTGTGCGCAGGGAGCCGTTCGGTTACGCTGCGAGTGCCGATCGTGGTATCCCGACCATCTTTGTCGCGGTAGTAAATAGTTTGCTTCTACAAGGACGCGGCCCGTGCCTTTGAATCGCTTCTGCGTCGACGGCCAAACGATTGATCGGGCCGTGACGTCGCGGTATCGATTTTCTTTTTTTCATCTCCGCGCTGCGCTCCTATTTGTTTCCCGCCTCTGTGTCAGTGGAAGCAGCGGTGTTCAGCTGGCGGCCGACGGCGCAGAAGAAAGCCGAGCGCGCGGTGGTTTTCGTGGCGTAAGTAAAAAAGAAAAAGATCGTCGGAGAGAGTTGCTGCATTGTTTCTTTTCGGCGCCATTCGTGTTTTGGCTCGGTGCGTGCGTGTGTTTGTACGCGCGTGCTGCCGCTCGTTGCGGTGTAGCGGCGCGTAGTGGCGGTGTCGGTTTCGGAGTTTTTCCCTTCGCGCGTTTCGTTCACCCTGCGCCAGATGGCGTGGCCTGCTGCTCGAGTTTCGCAACTGTGCGCCAGTTGTTTGTTGTGGCCGTCAGGTGTCACCACCTGTTTGGAGGGTCCCGCTGGTGTGGGGCTAGGATCCTGCGCAGCTCGCCAGAGTTGGCACAGAGTAGTTCTTTTCTTTTTGCCTTACGGCTGGCATGAAGGCGAGCATGTGTGCGATTGTGTGGCGTCATCGGCGCCACCGATCTTTCACTGAGAAAGAGATCGGAGTTGCGGAGCTTGTTCTAGAGCTTTCTATTGCCCTGTTGCGTCATGGTTGAGAGTGTTCGGGTGCTTGATTGCGCGTAGGGTTGAAGTCTTATCGATTTTGTGAGCACTTTGGCGGCTTTACATCTGTGTTTGTCTTTCTCCTGCGACGGGTTTCTTGGAAGTGCGATTTGTCTGACGTAAAAATCGGGTCATGAAAATTGGGGCGTTTGTTATAGCTTGTTCAATACTTTGTCGAATTGCTTTCCACCATTGTCAGCGTTCGAGAGTCAAGCACAAGTGGGTATAACCACTGGTAGCAGGGTTTCTCAATTCAGTGAGCTTTTGAGATGTGCAGTGGAAGTCTTGTGTGTTCAAAAACCTTTCGGGCGTGAAAGGAGTGCAGATGGTTTTCATTTAGTGATAAAAATGCAGTTTATGAAGTGCAAGTGTGCTAAAAGACAGATACAAGAACACTAGACTCCTTTTGCATTTGGCTTTCATCGTGACTAATTTTTGAGTGCTGTTTCCTGTGAGTACACGTTATGTACAACACCTCGTTCTCTTCCTGATGTGCAGACCCAGCCGTGAGATGCAAGGCGACGACAAAAGAAACGACCTGTTTCTAGGCCAAGGGGGCCCTGGGGTGAGTGTACTGGCGCCTTCAAACCTTGGGGGGTTGTGCTTGCTGCTGATGTAGTGGAAAACATGCACTACCATAATGTTTGCAACAGTAATCAAAAGTGATGAGGAATGCGTTTGGGAGGAATAAGTGATGGGCTAATGCAACCATGTTTAAGTTTTAGTTGCTAACGCAACGTGACCTTGGCTGGAGGAAGTCACCTAAGGGTAGATTCACACGATGGAGCAAATTGTGTTTTGTAACTGTGCTCCCCCCCCCATGTCAGTCAATTTTATGGCTGCACCCTCATACGCAAAGCGCAGTTTGTGGTACTGCATAGTCCTTTTACACGTGGGATCTGTGGCACCGAAATCGGGCACCGCAAAAAAGAAGCAGGATTGGTGTGTGGGGTGAGATTAGCTCTGAGAAAAAGTGCATATGTTTGTTCACCAGACATGGCTATGGTGGTGATGGTGGCTCATGCTGATTAAACACTTTTGGAGTGTCTGGTTGAGGTCCAAAGTAGCTGCTGGAATTGAAATCCAAGTAGGGCTCATGAAAGGGCAGTCTTCGATCCCTGTAATGGTGGCTCATGCTGATTAAACACTTTTGGAGTGTCTGGTTATGAGGTCCAAAGTAGCTGCTGGAATTGAAATCCAAGTAGGGCTCATGAAAGAGCAGTCTTCGTCCCTCGTAAATAGTGACTGCATTAATATTCGAACACACGGGAGGTTGCGCTTCTATGTATTACAGTGTAGCGCCATCTAGGAAGAACGAAGTTGAGCAGGTATTTAAGCTTTCTAAAGGGCTAATTTCTCTCAAAAATGTCTCGTAATGCAACCTAAAGGGTAACACACATCCTAGGGGAGTGGCAACGGATTTGTGCGCAGGTAATTGCTGGTTATGGGCAGGAAGAAAAACGATTTCTAGGCAATGGATTAAACAACGATTAGGCTCAAAAGCATCTCGGGACTGCAATCTAAATGTGAAGCGGTATATGAATTTGTGTGCTGCTAATGCTTAGTTGAAAGAAAACACAAGAAAGCGCGAATAACAGCACTGGGCGAAGGCTGGTAGAAAAAGGGAAACCTGTACCCTTGCATCAAGAGTCGGTCCAGAGCTGGCCGCTCAGCTCTGAGGGTACACAACGAGCTCACTGGCAGAGTGTGGGGATTGCTTGTCTATGGTCAGAAACATACAAGTGCCATAAACTGAACATATAACGACCTTTTAAAAATTTCTCCCCTTTGCATAAAACAATGTGGTAAACAGGCCTGTTTTCCTCCCTCTTCACTTGTTCTGGAATCACTAGAGATGCCCCTTTGATGGAGCCAGACTTTCAGCACTGGGCAGTATAAGGTGACGTGTTGAAAGAAAAACTGGTAATGGCGCAAGAAACGGGGACACAGAAGGTACACAAAAGACAGGACTGTGTACCTTGTGTCCCCGTTTCTTGCGCCATTACCAGTTTTTCTTTCAACATGAACCAACTCGCCCAAACTCGAGTTTTACTTGATAAGGTGACGTGCTTGGCATTAGAAATCATGCACAAGACAGTAAGGCGTTCAGTTATTGAACCCTCAGATTGTAATTTTCTCTGATGGAGTTAGGGGCAAATATGCATGGTCATTTCAAAGGCCCTTGAACCGATATTCTATTGTCTCAAAGACCAGTTGAGTGCGATACATAAACAAGCAACGCTAGCTTCCTCGGAAGTGCATGAACGCTACTGCAGCTTGTCCACGACAGTGTGGTTAATATTCCTGTTATGAGTAAACAGTGTGCTTTTAATCTTTTCAGTTGAAGCATTTTTATTCATTGCTAGCATGGCTGCAAAATCATTTGCGATGATGGTGGCACCACACCACCTTGCTACGAAATGACAGAACTCCTTTGAGTTCAGCAGTGATCGAAAATCTCGAAGGCTGTCGACTCGGTAGCCTTTGAAAATGCCCGTATGACGAGGATCTTAATTTTGGTGGTCTGTGGGGGACTGGACGGGACAAAAATGTGTTTAGAGGTGAACTGAAATGCACGACGTTGCCAAGCGGTGCTTGAGCTTTATCACAGCAAACTTTGGACATATGAACTAGTTTTTGGGCACAGACGTGGCCGGTGTGAATAGGTGCACTAGCTTTGGCAGTCCAGCACGCTCTATGTGAAAACGGCATACAGCAACTGTGGCGTTGCTGTCGCTATGGTTATGCATTGTTTTGCAATATTAAATGGTGTATCCATAAATTCTGGCTGGCGCATTATTTTGGTAATGTCTCCGTTAAGTGTGCTCGGCAATGCAGTTGTTATTATATGAACCTTTGCATGCAACAAATTCAGTCTGATAGCGTAAACGACTGTTTCATTTAAAACAATTTCATCAAATCTGTATTGCGTAGATTATGCAACCAGACGTTACCAGCAAGCAGTGAGCACAGCTGGTTGGTATGTGCAAGTCCAGTGCGCCTGTTGAAAATGCATTATTAAATGATTTAAATAATGTCGCACTGTATGCATTTTTGTGTGTTAGGTCAGTAAGATTGATAAGTCTGCCTTTGTTCTAGTAATGCTTCAAGAACCATTTGGTCAGTTTTAGTACCGCTGAGATAGTATGGGATGAGTTAGTTCCCTAAAGTTCATTATTTTTCTTTTCCCTTCCTAGGCTGTAGGAAAACTAATGTATTTTCAACATTTTAACCAGTTTTCTTTTTTCTCCTTTTTTTACGTTGTCAGTCAATGCTTTTGGTATACTATGAATTCCATTCTTGGGGGACCAAATCCTGGGCCAGGTTCTTGGCATACAGTGTTAGGGTGGGGTGTCTGTGCCATCACTTCTTGGTGGAGGATATTACACGAAGGGGTTGCTTTGTACTGGGGATGCAACTACTTGTGTTGGCAAGCACATTTGCCACCTTGCTGCAGTTGTTTCCTTTTGCCATGCGGTCACCATCTTCGCCATTGGTGGAAGACGTCAATGCAGTTAACATACCGTACATTTCACCTTGTGCCACATTATTAAAGGGTGTCTTCCTCTATTTTGTGGGCCTAGGGTAATGGAAGCTACAAATTTATAATTGCAGTTTTGTGTAGGATAAGGTATATTTTTAGGCGTGGTACTGCCTCAAGTTTGGATGTCGGTCACGGCTCATGTGTGTGGTGCTGCCTTGCATCGCAGACTTGGGACACACGACCAAGTTCAGAGCCCCGAGAGGCCGGGAATGTGTCGGCGGCATGGCCGACCGGCACTACCTTGACACAGCCTTCCTGCCGGAACCCCTGCGAGAGGGGCATGGGTATGTACTCTTCTGGGACTCCTCTTTCTTCCTACATATTGAAGATTGACATAGCGCAATACGCAGGTTCAGAATTTTTCAGCTTCCTTTGTCTGTGTTTTCATAAAATGGGTCTAATCTGCACTCATTTTTACGTGCAACCTTTCTTTTTGAAAGCCTTAACTTGTTATGCACCCAGTGTGATGGGGTCTGCTAGTGTTGTGGGTCTGGTGCATGCAACAGTGCCTGCAATGGTTGGTGATGTTAATGAGGCTGTTTTCTGACTGGTGTGCTCTGCACTGTCGATGTTTTGCAGGTCCCGTGGAGGATATTGTGTGGAGTGGGGAAGATGCATCTGTGATACACCGCTCAAGCAGCCTGGGGGGCCAGTGTGCTTCCACGGGGTCCAGCAATAGTCAGCCGGGCCCCCGACACAATAGGGGCACCTCTGCAGCCCCCTCCTCATCCTCCTGGGTGAGTAGTTGTGCCATCCATCTGGGCACCACTGTGCTATCATTGGCAGTCTGTAATGGGGGGGACTCTCTGAGTTGGGGGGGTTATCTGTAAGGACAAGCAGTGTCATTTGCTAGGCATGACAGCTTTGCCCTGCCTTGCTCAGTTTCTGGTGGCAGATCGCATCATCCGCAAGCATTAGTGTGGTGGCTTCATGATGTATGTTGTTGCCTGTAAGTAACGGCCAGTTTGGTTTGAAAATTGCCCAGTGACCTGATTTGAGCTTTTATAGTAGGATACAACCTAAAAAAAAAGGACAGTTGGGAAAACTGGGCCGCAGTCCATGGAGTCCTATATTGCTCTGCTGGTCAGTCAAAACGGTAAACAAAATCGACTTTTGGTTTTTTGGCTATATAAATAAGCCAGACATGAAAATTCAAGAGATGGTAATTTGCTTGCAATTAGCGTCTTGTTTAGGTAACGAGAAGTTTTAACAATGGTTTTTGGTCGTGAAGGAATTCCGTGCGGTAGTCCTGACACTTGCAGAAGGTGCTCGGGTTTGAGTATGTAGCGTGGTGCGGGAGGTACTTGTTCAGTGCAGCATAGTCGACGGCACCGCTAAGGGAGATCGTTGCTGTCTGTCGGACACGCCAACTCGATCGTCTGCCTGTGCAGCCCTCCAACGACAGCCCCTCCGAGGGTGCAGACCAGTTACTGGGCGCTGTTGGGGGAACTGAGGAGTCATCGTCACAATCCTCGTCGCAGCCGCCACAGCCATCGCGCAACTGTCGGCCTCCACGCCTGGGCCTGCTGGGCGGGGGCGAAAACTCTCACAACAACGGCACCACAGCCACAGGCTGGGGTGCGCCGCCACCCGGTCCCCAAGGGGGATGGGGCTCTGGCGGAGGAGCCCAGTGGGGAGGTGCCACGGCACGCAGTGCTGACTACACGCCTGGTGGCCCAAATCCGAGTGGCGATGCCGGTGGTGCCAGCTCCCCGACTAAGCCAGCGGCTGCGGGCAGCTGGGGTCAGGGTGCAGTCAGCAAGGTTGCCGAAGCACCAGATGCCAAGAGCGCCACCACGGGGCCACGCAGTGTTTTGGAGGAGCCCATGACAGAACTGCGGCGACTGGCAGCTTTCAGCGAGGGTTGGGGCCAGACGGTAAGTGTCACCTATTCATTTATGGCACTTTGTGCTGCTGCGCAAACGCCAGTTGGAAGACTTGTTCAAGTCTGTCGCAACATCCTGTCAGTGATTTGACTTGCGAAGGTGGCGATTGCTCTAGCCGACTGTGCCTGTAGTTACACTGCTGCTAGGTCTTCTGTTTGCTTTGTGGGCACAAGTTTCCCTAAAATATGGTTGATTGCACCATTATGTGACTGAATGTTTACCCCTTGCTTCGCTTCATTTTTTATGACACCTGAGCCACCTTGTCATATCTGGGAAGGAATGAGGTTTTCGTTTTATTGATTGGGAGGCTCAATATCCTTGCCCAGCCAAGGATGGCTGGGCACCAATGTTTCGGGCCCTCTACACAACCAATAATTAATATTTATAATGTTCTGCACTAAACTCTTCCCTTATAGCTTAAGCTTGGCGCATGATGACCTGAGTTGTTTATGTACCGTAAAACCGAACACAGCACAGCACCGTTATGTTAAAAACACGAAATGTGTTCGAGTTTATCCTCCTCAGAGTAGGTTGTCAGGGTCAGCTTGGTTTATAGGGTGCTTCTTCAAGTTGTGGTGTGGGTGCTGCAGGCACTGTGGGCCAGGCACATCGAGGGTCCTGTGAATTCGTTAGTACAAAGAAACGCTGCATCGTGTGTGGTTCTCACTTCTGCTGTCTGGGTCGCAGTCTATCAACCAGGACACGCCCTGGGAAATGCCACAGTCACCCGGGACCAAAGAGCCGCCAACAGGGGCGCCCTGGAGGGCTCCCGTCAACACTGGCACTGAGATCTGGGAGAATAATTTGCGCAGTGCACGAGCCGGGGGCAACAAGCAGCCCAACCCACCACAGGCAGCACAGGTGAGCTGTTGCCCTCATGGCATTTCCTTCCTGTGAACAGAGGAGAGGAAATTATACTCTTGCATCAAGAGAAGATGCATTCTGGGGCAGCTCCTAGATGGTGGAAGGCAGCTGCTGCACTGAAGTCCTGGGGAGCCTTCGTCATCTGCGCTCTGCTGCTTTGTAGCTTTGTTTCTGTGGCGACTCTCGTGACCAGAGCAGGCCACATGCTGATGTGGTGCAAGCACGTTCTGCCTTCACCTTGGCTGGACACTGCCGCCCTGGTTACCGCCACGTCAACGCTGGTGCAATGGCTGTGGTCTCGGTTGTATATTCAACCGCAACTGGTACTCTTTGCTGGCACCACTTCTTTGGCACGTGGCCGAGCCTGGTCACACGAGTCTCTACTGGTGGTACTTTCCAACCAAAATTAATAAAACTTGGTGCGCTTATACAGTTTCTGTGCAGATGTCAAAAATGCTCTCATTTTCGGCCCGAAAGAGCTGTGTCTCCCCTTAGGGCATCTGAAAGCCTGAACACGAAGATGCTCTATTTGTGCTGCCGCTGGTTTGAATCCTTCTTGAGGGTAAAGTTTCTGCTCTGTTGGATACTATTTGGATGCGTAGTTTTTAAGTGTTTCGGGCGAGTTTTGCTTTAGGTTTGGTGCGGTGTCCAGAACCCTCTAGCATGCTGTAGCGAGTCACCTGCAAGACATTGCAACAGATCAGCAGTTGTACAGGGTGAATTAGGGAGTTTTAGTGTAGCACAATGTGCTACTGTGACACTCAAAATCCTATGGGAGCTTGGGTTCTGACACTGCCTTGCTTTCCCTCTGTCCTAGGGTTCTAGCCAGTGTCCTCAACAGCAGCCCTGGGGGAGCCACACCCCCACCAGCCACATTGGGGGCACCTGGGGCGAGGAGGATGAGGTCCCGTCCTCCAACATGTGGACTGGAGTGCCCGCACCAGCCCAGCAAGGGGGGCCTCGTCCACCTCCCGAGGGCCCGCCATCCTGGGGCGGAGACCACCATCGCGGGGGTGGTGAGAAGCACTGGGGTGGGCCAGCCCCGCCGCCCCCCAACTCTGGCTGGGGTGCACAGGAGGAGCGAGAGTCTCAGGGCCGGCTCTGGGGTGGCCGGCCCTCGCACAGCATGGATGACGGCCCCAGTGGTGCATGGGGTGGGGGGCCCAAGGGTGCCGGGCCCCCACCCGGTGTGGGGACCTGGTCTCCCGTTGGCGGGCCCAATGGCAAGCGAGAACCCTCGGGCTGGGAAGAGCCATCCCCACCGCCGTCCCGTCGGCCAGTGACCAACTATGATGATGGCACCGCTCTCTGGGGCAACCCCACAAGGCAGGGCAAGGTGGGTTCTGCGGTGGGTGCTTTTACTATGGCCTCCTTGAAAACAGTGAAGTTTGGCTCAGCCAGTTGGCAAGATGTAAATGTGATAGCAGTTATGGGCACTGCTAATGCATTTTTGTGGATGATGCATAGAGGGCAAGGACAGAGGGTTTCCCTGAATGGGTTAGTTCGCTGCAGGTGAGTAGGTTAGGGTGTGTAGACTTGGTTTGCAGCAACTTTGAGATGCAAGGCATAAGCCGTAGTGGCTTAGTCCCATTATCTTGATTCCAGGATACTGTATGCCATGTGAGGAGCCCATGAGTGCTATTGCATTTCAGTGTTGCCAGCTTGCATTTTTGGCTTTGTGAAGGGTTTGGTCAGTTGTGGAATAACTCTTGATTTGTTGTCCGGTGGTTATCTGGTTGTCATTTAACATTAACCACTTTTGGCAGTTGCATTTCAGTTGTTTGCTGCACTAATTGCATTCTTGGTTGCTTGTCTGTGCATGGCTTCTTTCCCCATGAGACTGTATTCATCTGATTAAGGCTTGAAATACTAATGTCTCAATGATTCCTCTTTTTGTCATTGACTCTCGTCACGCCTATCATCAGTGAAGACAACAGTTTTATGTTAATTACAAACAGGCATGTAAAAGAACTTCCTGATCTGTCTTGCATGTCTTTTTTTTTTTTTGCAACTTCCACATAGACACTTAAGCATGTCTTTGATTTGTCTACTAAGCCTTCACCTATCCTTTTTTTTTACCTCCTGGGCTGGCAAGCATTTCTGAGGGAAGTGGGTATGTGAAGGAAAAAAGCTGCAAAAAATTGCTAAAATTTAGTGTAGTCAGCAGCAAAAGCTTACAGGGTGCATGTGCTCTGCAGCAGATTTTCTGTAGGGCTGGCTGGTGCTCTAGTCACCTGGTATTGATGCTAGCGAATGGAGCGCGCCGACCTGCATCCTGTCAGCGTTTGCTGCCTCAGGAACTAAATGTTTTCATACTATTAAGGTATTGCGAGCTAAAACTGGCCAGGGTGAATTTTTAGCCTCCCCAAAACTCTGGCGACACCATCATGCGAGAATGGGGAGAGTTGCACCTGATTCTTTAACAAGTTAAGGGGGGACACTGGTCTTTGGGACCAAAAAACGACCCAAAAATCTATTTTTTAAAAATGACATTTTTTGAGCCCATAGCTATTATTCTTCAACTCCAGGAAATCGGTATTTTGACCATAATATTAAATTTATATCACTGTGTGGGCTAAGGGAAGCTGAAGGCACAATGTATGCAATAATCGAAGCACAATTGTTCAATCACGCTTTAAGAACTTGTAATTTTGCAAAGTTTATCGATCCACGATATTCACACTTCGAATGCTGCTATTATAAGTGCTGTAAAATTACTAATGAGGGTAAAATTGGAAAAACTGCTCTAATTATTGCACTCTTTACTGACCATACTACGTAGCCGTGATTTTATTGAGCCATTTTTTTGTACCGAGTTACTAATAAATGACAAATTAATTGTAATTATCTTAGGAACTAATGAATTAATTAAAAAAGCAATTTCATATTTGAAATCAGTATAAGAAACTGAGCAGTGTCATACAGTTTCATTAGGATTGGACTAAAAATAAGAAAAATAGGTCTAAGACCGGTGTCCCCCCTTAAACAAACATGTTAGTGCTTTTTTTACATGACTATTTGTGCCTTTGAAATAATACCAGCAAAGTCTGGAGTGCACCATTATGGCTGGCGCATTTCACTTTGCACCTCGTGGCTTCGCCAAAGTGCACATGTAGTGAGCTCCCTGTAAGCGTGCCCAGCTTACATGCGTGACTGGGGTACAGGATTGTTCTAATGTATAGATTGTTGGCTGCAAGTTTGAAAAATGAGGATGCGGGTAAGCTGTGATGTGTTCATACAACAGACAGTTGGAACTGCCTTCCTTCAATTGTTAACCATGGCAACTGAAGCATCTGCTTTTCAGATGGTAACCAGCCTTTTTAATCCTAAGTGCGGCGGACTCGCGAATTCAAGCTCCAAATTCCAAATAACCAGTTTATGTGAACTCACCCTTGGTTGTGTCGCAGCCTCATGAAATTTTAACGAATCTTTGGTCCCCTTTCAGTTCGAATTATTACTGGGCAACTCTATTTTGGCGTTTATTTTCTTATTAGTCGACTTCTGGGTTTTTAAAGTAGAAGTGTAAGTGGTGATGTGGATTGTACAAAACCAGATTTTCATCTCAAAATGGTGACGTGTGGGGTGTAGGGGCCTAGCCCCTGCAGTGCATTTTTTTTTTTGCGTGTCGAAGATGTGCAGTGCGTGAAAACAGTTGCTTTACCTTGCGGAGTGTCGTACAGCGTGCCATGCACGTGCCACAGGTGTCTCACTGGAAGGACATGCCCTCGGTCAAGTCCATCAGCGGCGGCGGCGGTGGTGGTGCTCCACCTGGGATGCTTCGAATGCCAAAGGAAGGCGTGTGGGGCGGCAACAAGGGCCCCCGCGGGGGTGGGGCCAACTGGGGCGACTCTGGCTGGGATGACCACAACAAGGGTGCCTGGGGCGGGGTGCCGCCTGAGCAGGCCTACTGGGGCTCCAAGCCCAAGGGGCCACCGTCATGGGCCGACGGCCAGATTGACACGTCCACCTGGGGTGGACCTTCAAAACAGGTCAGCACCACTTTTTCATTTCACTCGGCTGCCTTTTCTATCTCTCCTAGCCGTTTGCCAGACAGGACTAGGCAGCTTCTAGGGACACGCGACGAAAGGCTTCCCTATTGCTTATCTCTAGATTGGGAGCAGATAGATGTTTCTAGCTTCCTTATCACTGCGCACTAAATCTTATTTTGTTAATTGGGAATTGGGGAGCCTCAGATTTCAATTCTGTAAAAAAAAAAAACAGATGATTTTGGTTGTACTTGGGGGTACACTTGGGTTATACTCAGATGCGCAACTCTGCATTGCGCATATAGTGAGCAGGTAAAAAATTGTGATATGGTTCGCTACAGCATAAATTAGTGATATATTATCAGAAACGCATGCCGGATAGCCACAATTTAGGCAGGTGAGGAGACAGCAGCTCGGGTGACTGTAACTAGAGAAACGGGGAGATGTGTTCTGATCTAGTGCCTATTGGAGGGTCATGGATATTCCAGGAGGCATGAAAAACCAATTGGGGTGTCGCACAGAAAATGGTATGCAAGAGTGAAAGCTGTCACCGTTTTAGCCTTCGTGCCGGCCAACATGCGCACAGGATGGCTGCTGCAAGGTTACAGCCGTCCACTGTGCTGCTTCATGCCTCCGCTGCAGTGGCGTGAATGCGTGCTGACCGCCTAGCTACTGTTGCTGGCTGCCAGCCCGCCATGCTTCTGTACCTTTCGTGGCACTGTTGGCAAGACAAAAGGTGCAAACCTCGGCAGGAATGCTCGCTGCACCACCACTAATCTCTCATGAGATGCAGTGAAGCCTACTGCCTGTCATTTGAGCGGGCATGTATTGAGGTTGGACAGTTTGATGTATCCATTTTGTGGCCAGCTGCGTTTGGTATACAAAGTGAAAATTTAGTTTTTTGTTTAAAAAATTTAGGATGAGTTCAGTATAGTTATTAATTCATATTGTCTGTGTTGATTATATCGTGGTTTGGCTGTATTTGCTATGCAAGTAGACAAGCCAACTAGGGAAAAGCGTGTTCGTTTCTTCATGTGCAGGGTTGAGTCTATCCATTTTTGACGACGTGTGCCCTTTTCTTGCCTCTGCAGGGTGGCAAGCCTTTGACCAAGGACCTCATCTATGCCAGCAAGCAATTCCGTCTCCTGACAGAGATGGGATTCAAGAAGGAAGACGTAGAGAACGCTCTGCGTTCTAACCAAATGAACCTCGAGGACACCCTGAGTGAGTATTTGGCACCTCTCTTGCCGCTCCCTGGCCTTGTGCTAATGCTCACGACACCAGATGTGTGCATGCTGTGAATGCTTTTGTCGTGGAACTTTGATGTTACGTTTTTTGGGTAGATGCTGGAACGAATTGACTCACAACTTCCATATAGTATTAGGTGGTGATGGTAGAAGCGGTCCTTGAGATCTTATTGTTCCAGATAGGGCAGTCTCAGGTTGTTTGGAACCTCAGTATGGCTGAGTCTTTTGGGTGGTAGGGCGGCATGTTAACGTGGATGTGCTCTTTTGCCTGCAGTGGACCTGAAGACCCTGCCGCGAGGAAATGGGGCCCAGGACTCGGGCCTGCTGGATGGCTCGGACTGTGGCCTGGGCGGGATCCGTCCCAAGATGCGCTCCGATGAGGACCCCCACGGCCCGCTGGGGGAGGCGCCTTTCGCGGGCTTCCATCCTGCTGCTGCTGGCTTCCAGGGGCTACCTGTGTTTGGTGCTGGCTACGGTGGTGGACAGGGCTTCAAGCCTCCACCAGTCAAGGTACACACAATTGTGTGGAGACTGCAGGGAAGCATGTGTTGTGGCTTAATTTCTCCTTGATTTGGCTGCACTGTCTGCACTAGTTCACAGAAGGGCTGTGCCAGTGCAGCGCCAGTTCCTGTATTGCGAGCGTAGCCTAACACTAGCGCTGTCAGTGCAGCGGCCAAATTGAGTGCGAAAATGCAGAAACGTTCGTCTGGTGCAGCCTTTAATTGGTGCTTCTCGCATCATTTAAGATATAGGCAGTATTACGCTAGCTGTGCAGCGGCTGTGAAATGTAACAATTCTGAAAGTGATGAAATAACGCGCGCTTTCAGTTGTGTTGTGCAAAGTGTGGCACAGGTTGACAGTCACCGAGTCAGTGTTTGAAGCGGTAACAAACGAAGTACTTGGACTTTGAATTAGGAGCTTATAATTTAGAGTGTTGCTCTAGACGACCTTTGACAATTTATACCTGAACCACGTCTGAGTTGTCTGCGAAGGACTTCTCCACAACTGTTCCACTTTTGGTGGATAGTGTCAGTTAACTACCCGAGACTGACTGGCAGGCGAGGGCGTGGGCTAACTGGTGACCTCTAAGCCAGTTGCTGTTGTAAATGAAGGTGCGGATAATATTGCAGCTAGCTGTGTAGTAATTGCACAAAAAAGAGAAATGGTATAAAGCAACTTGCAATTTAAACTGTCTTGGTGTAGGCGTGGTGCAGATGCCGCATCTGGCATGCGTATGTGGCTGTCAGTGCCTTTAACCAAAACAAGCTTGGCTGCAGAGCCACTCGTGCCACGATGTGCTCTAAGCACCTCTCACTACTTGCACAAGGAGAGAATTATCTGGGAGGCTAGTGCAGATGAATTCATGCACACGACGTGCAAAGAGTGCTGCACCGCCTGAACTTTGCAGAAAGTGCAACCAAACCGAGGGGACCGCTAGTTGTTGCCACTAAAGCAGCTGCAGCTATATGCTCGGTCCAGGGTTGTTGAAAAGTTTGCGAAACTGTCTGATAGCTGTATTCTCTACTAGGTCGCTTCTTGTTTTCCTTGTCTCACTCGAGATCATCACTTGTGGTTAAAGGGAGGCGTGTGCCAGCCGATCATGAATGGAACGGTGGCTGACTGCTGTTTCTTGTGGTGTTCCTTGTTTGTGCAGGGTTCCAACCAGGGGTCGAATGCTCCAGCTAGTCTACTTAACAGCACGGGTATGGGTGGGCAGAACTCTAGTCTGACGGTAGGAAACAGTATTAGCAGCCTGAGCCCAGCCCTCGTGCAGAAGATTCTCCAGCAGCAGCAGCAGCAGCAACAACAACACTTTCCCGTAAGTGATGGCAAACAGTTTCTTGGGGGGGCCTGCATCGAAGTATAGGCAGGAAAAGATTTATCAGTTGTAATTCTCGGCTGTGAATGTGGTCTGTTCTTGAACCGCTTCAGTGTTGTGCTTCAGGAACTGGCCAGGTGAAGGACTGGACGGAACTGCTCACAAGAGAGCAGGCAACATGAAATAATGCATGGGCAGCACACTCAACACTGGGATGCTTGTGCAACATCCTTGTAGATTGTGGGAGTGGATTAGGGCTACATTAGGTACGTTTATGGCCCAGAACCCACTCATGCCTTGGACTGTCAGTTCTGTCTGGAGGGCAACAACAGGAGTTGAGGAGTTGCTGAAGTCGCACTTTTAAAAAGCCCATCGTCTGAGCTGGCAATGGAGGTGGTTAAGCCGAGCATGACGTGAGCTAGTGCTGTGACTTGTAATGTCGCGTATGACATTAGTCTGGCTGTTTTTTTTCGCAGTAATTATTGTGCTATCAAACGGCTCTTGTGAAATCAGATGGTGGAATCTCTTGTTTGCCGTTGTGCAGGCTAATGCGGGTTGCCCGGCAGGCATGGGGGCTCGTCTGGGCCAGCCGAATGTGCCCTCTGCAACACAGTTGCGTCTCCTGGTGCAGCAGATACAGATGGCGGTGCATGCGGGACACCTCAACCCTCAGGTAGGCATTGCTGGTTTCGGGGTTGTTTGTGCTTCTACACCCCCCCCCCCCCTCCCATTTTTTTTCCTCTAGGCATGTGTTCGAAATTCAAAACAAAAAGGCTTCAATGAAGAGTCTAAATATTTTCTCTTACCGTAATCTTGGGTTACATATCAGTCTGAAAGATTTTGCAATTGGGGAAGAAATCCTGCGTGATGTACTTTTTCAAAAAAGTGCTTTCACTGCGAGGCTAAATGTGGTAATTAACGGCATATCAAGGCCTACATCTCAAGTTACCTCTGTGTTATGCACATTTTGTTCTTGCAGCGCATGGATGAAATAGTCTCTTCTTTTTAGGGATCTGTGGGCTAGTTACGGTGGTTTTGGGGAGACGTTAGGCAGTAGGTTAGGGAAGCACTGTTATTTGGGGGACTGTGTGCTGCAAACAGCTGATGCCTCAATGGTACCCGTCTTCTCCCTGTGCAGATTCTGAACCAGCCGCTGGCGCCGCAGACCTTGCAACTGCTGTACCAGCTGCTGCAGCAGATAAAGGTGCTGCACCAGCTGCAGCAGCAACAGCAGCTGGTACACACCAAGGGGGGGCCACCGCTGCAGCTCAACGTGCAGCTGACGCAGACCAAGCAGCGCATCCTCAACCTGCAGAACCAGATTGCTGCCCAACAGGCACTCTTCCTCAAGCAGCAGCTGCCCCCACCCCCACCTCCACAGCCACCCCAGCAGCAGGTGAGGAAGAATGACGCACATATTCCGCAGAGTTTTCCTTGTTTCGGATTTTTTAGCTTGATTTGCGGTCCTCAAGCTGTCAAGCTTGTTCACTGAGACCGGCTCATCTAGGCCCAAGAAAGGAATTTCATTCACCTAGACGCTGGTCACCTGGCAAGCCTCTTCACTAAGTCCAATGCGCCCTCCATGGTCCAGTGCTTTGGCACTTTTGTCAGATTGCAGTTGTCATGCTTGCATGCCCTTGCTGGCACTACCATCACTGGCCGTTGATAAAATGTGAGCATTGTGGTGTGCAGGCCCCGCCCCATGCAGCTCCACCTCCCCCTGCTGGGCTGGGTGGTGGTCCATCAACACCGCAGGATTTCCTCGGCAGCAAGCCCGGAGGTGCCGAGGGCCTGCATTCAGACTTCCGTGACCTGAACCTCAAGGACGCTGTGTCCCAGCAGCAGCAGCAGCAGTCCCGCCTGAACCAGTGGAAGCTGCCATCGAGCCTCGACGAGGACAACAAGGCTCCACAGCAGAACGGAGGAGGAGATTTCAGCCGGGCCCCGGGTCCGGCTTCGAAGGCTGGCAGCGGCCTGTCATCATTCCTTGGCGGCACTGACGGACCGTGGTCCACCGGGGCATGCTCTCAGGATGGCTGGCCCGACGCCCCACCCACGACCAGCGGCGCAAGTGGCGGCACTTCGTCACCTGGCGAAGCCAAGGATTCCAATGCCGCCGGCTACAGCCTGAGTGACCTGGTGGCCGAATTCGAGCCCGGCAAGCCATGGAAGGGGGCGTCGGCACTCAAGAGTGCCGAGGATGACCCGCACCTGACGCCTGGGAGTGTGGTGCGGTCGCCTCTCTCGGTGAACACCATCAAAGACTCTGAGCTGTTTGGTAGCTGGAAGCCGAGTCCTCCAGGAGGGGAGGGCTCACTCGTTGCTTCCTTGGCCTCGCTGACCTCCAGCACATGGGCATTCACTCCAGCCATCCACGGGTGAGTCTTATTCCTAGCAGCAGGTGGAGTGAGCCATCTGGAAGCACTGTCTAGAACGTCAACCTTCCGTCTTTTTGTTGTGCTCTTGGAAGAGGGTAGTGGTGTGGGTATGCTGGATATGGAGCCTTTCTTGCATCCGTGGAAACCAGTAACTGCAGCTCTGCCCAGGTATGCCTTTAGAGAGGGGCATTAAAGGGACTATGCAAAGAATTCAAAGTCTCTTGTAAATGTTTTCTATTGGTGTGCTCGTAGTGACCGATTTTGGGACTAAAATCGCTAAAGAAAGACGTCACAATATCAATGACGTGTCGAGGCCACCACACGGTGTCATTCGCTGGAGCCACGGCAGCCACGACGTCACGGGCACACTTCCGGTAGTCGTGAAAATCGTCTAATTATGTAAACAATATATCCACACACTATGCACCCCAAGGAACATCTTGTGCAAAATTTTATTGTGATCCAAGAAGTTCAAGAGGAAAAAATTGTGTGCACAAACTTTAAAAATGGGCAAAAACACCAATTTGAGAAAAACTCAATTGAAAGCTTATTCGTACATTGGATGCCGAAATTCTCCTTCAAATCACATGAAACTTGGTGGTAATGTAGTTCAACATATTGGCCTCTAGCCCACAAGACTAGAAAACCTCGTCAGCTGATCGTGTCCGACATCTATCGAACGCGCACTGAGCGCCGCTTTCACATTGATAGCGAAACTATAGGGGGGCTTGCACTGCACCGCTCCGCGTTGCTGCTTTCACGGCCGTCGGTATCAGTGTGCCGCGACAAATGCACTGCAGAAATTGCCACTGCCGGGCATGCTCCATTTGCACACCCGAGCTCCAAGAGAGAAGCGAGGCCTTTCCGTCCATTTTCGACCTCAATCACCACGAGTTCGCACTTGCTACACGGCACCGCTAACGAGTCTAGTCATAACTTCACAGATAAGGACGCTTGCACCGGTTCTGCTATCTCGTCATCCTGGAACGCTGCCACCTTCTACGATGCGCTCTCGAAGTCAAAAGCGTCACCGACAAAATCAGACATGCTTGGCTTTGCAGCGCCGGAAGGCGTGCTGCTGCGTTTGTTCAGTGTTCGCAGCATTCGTGGCTCTCCTTCGCTTCTGCTTGCGTTTACCCATACGGGCATGCAGTCCGGCTCTTGCAGAGGAGAAAGTTAGTTTCTTCTCGTTCAACATCGAAAACTTTTGATAATGAAAACGGACGCTCAATAGCCGTGCGAGACGATCCAACGCGAGTGGATACGAAAGGCAACCAGTGCCGCTGCACTGAGCGGCGGCAGCTCAGACGGCCAAAGTTAGGCAGCACGCGCGACTTTTTCGGTCACCGCACGTCATTTAGACACGTTTTTAACTAACTTCTCGTGCGTATATCTTGCTTTCATCTTTTGCTGCATGAAAGTAGGATGTTCAAAGGTGGTAAAACAAGCGAAAACAGAAAATTCAAAATAATGCTGATTTTTCGACCCGCGTCTCCCCACAAGAACTGGTGGCTCGATGTGCTTGCAGGAGTGGAAATGGCAGCGGTGGCTCATCCAAAGGTAACGCCTCCAAGAGTGGCTGGGGTGGCAGCTCTGAGCAGGCACCCAGCTCAGACCCCTGGAACGTGGGGCCCAAGACCCGTGGACCACCTCCCGGCCTCTCTTCGGGCTGGGAACAGCAGGGCAGCACCAACTGCACCTTCCTGGTGCTCAAGAACCTGACCCCGCAAATCGATGGCTCGACGCTCAAGACCCTGTGCATGCAGCATGGGCCGCTGCAGCTCTTTCACCTGTTCCTCAAGCATGGCTTGGCCCTGGCCCAGTACGGGTCACGCGAGGAGGCCGCCAAGGCTCAGTCGGCGCTGCACAACTGCGTCCTCTCTAACACCACCATGCTGGCCTACATCCCGTCCGAGTCGGAGGTGGCCCAGTTCCTGCAGCTGGCCAACGGCCAAGGGCAGCACCCCTCGCAGCAGCCACCACCCCAACACCAGATGCCCTGGGGCTCTTCCACATCTGCTTTCCACCCGCCACAGCGCCCTCCCCTGCAGCAGTTTGCCCCAGGCCCCAGGGTCGCCAAGCAGCCTGGCGAGCCCTGGAACACTCCCCAGCCGCCGGCATCATCTGCCGCGGCAGCCGTCTCGTCGTCGACGTCCAACGCTAGCCACCTGTGGTCATTCCCCGGTGCCGGGGGTGGCCTCTGGTCCGCGCCTCAGACCAGCCAGGCTGGGGGTGGTGGCTCCAACCCAACGGGCCTCGACCACGACCACGGCGCACCCGGTGGGCCCCAGTCCTCGCTCAACTCCTTCCTGCCTGGTGACCTGCTCAGCGGCGAGTCCATGTGAGTGCCCGGTGGGGCAGAAAGAAAGAAAAAGAAACCCGAACTACTGCGACGACGGAGTGCGCGCGCCGGTGCCTTGCCGGCCCCTTTGTGATAACCGCTTTTGTGGGGGGTAGGGAGCTGGGCTCTGGTGACCCAACACACTCCCGCCCCCCTCATCCGCCTGGGTCTGTTTGTGTGTGGGTCTTATGTGTGCGTGTCCCTCCCCCCCGCCATCCCCCCCCTCTTTTTGCCGCCGCTGTGCGCCCTTTGAGAATGCCAAAATGACACGGACCGGCCTGTTTCTCTTTGTTTTAATTCTCTCGTTCTGTCGCGTGTATGTGTGTGGGTGTGATTGTGTGCGCTTGCTTGTTGCGAGTGAGGGAAAGTCAATCAAGATGAAAAAATAGTATATACACAAACACACATAAAATATATATATATATTGATATTACGCATATATATTATATATATATATATTGACCACCTTTTACACGTGACTAAGAGTGTAAGAAAAAAAACTTCTAAAAAATTTAAAAAAAAGATAACTACGAGAAAACACTGCTCTTCTGCACAACGTGTATGTTTTCAGTTTTTATTATGGTTGATGACGTTTGTCTTCTGGCATGCACAAGGGGGGAGGGTGTCGTGTCAGCGGCGCGCGACGACTGCCAAAGTGTGATACCTTCATGGACAGATGAATTTTTTTTTGTCGACATTGTGTTTTATTATCTGTGTTGCAGTAGTAGTCATCATTCCCACTGCTGTTAATGTTTTTTTTTTTCCATGCGTTTACGTTGCTTGTCGTTTATTTCACCACGCGGCTGCCCACGTGCCGAATCAACGATTTCTGCCGCAGCTTTGTGTGGTTTCAGTTGCCACAGATCAGCGACGGTGCTGCTCCCACCCGGTGGAGAGAACAAGTAACCTCTTGTGTAGTTGACGGATCTCCGTGTTCTGGCTGGGGAGATGTTGCCTCACTGCCATCGCATGGTGCGAGGCAGCTGAAATCTGGGCAGGGCCTGCCTCCATTTCAAAACCAAAAAGACGAAGTGCCAGTTTTATTGCCGTAGTCAAAAATGACTACACAGATTATGTTGATAGATGCATGGCAGTGCGGAGAAGTAGCCTTAGGGAAACTCGAAGCCAAGTGCCCTCAAGCCTCGGGCGCTGGGCTGAAAAGAATAAGTGTTATTTTTTCTTCTGGAGTGTGCAAGCTTTATCTAGTGCTAGGAGAGTGTTCTTTGGGAGGCCAGCTTGTGCCACCCGTCAGCCATTTGCCGCAGGGCTCGGTTTCCTTTTTTTCTGCAGCAAGGTTTTACTCTTCAGTTTCTTCATCTGACTTTGGTGCAAGGTGGAGCTGGCAGGTGGGTGTGTTGCCAGCAGCACTGGGCGGCGCAAGCAGCACAGCGACATATCTGAGCGTGCAGGGCACAATCCTCTCTCTTCCCCCTTGACCGTTGCAATAAATGGGGGGCTAAGTAGCAAAGTGTTCTTCTCCTCTCCCGTCCTCCGCTTCTCTCACCACATCCACGCGCTCTCCCCTCTACACGCGCACACACATACTCACTCACTCTGGGTGCGGTCGCATTTCCTCCAGCCGACTTGGCACTGGCATTTGGTTCCTTCAGAATTCATGTGCATCTCGGTGTCGCTGCGCCCCCACGGTGTTGTGCTGCTGCCACCCCCCCTGTCGCTCCCTTCCTGTCTGACAAGTCTCGAGAAGGGCCTCACATATCTCTCTCCAGCAAGGCTCACGATCGCTAGTGTGGCCTTGCCTGCCGCTGTCGCAAACTCTCCCTTTGATGGACAACTTTCGCTCTGTCTTTTGATCACAAGTGCGTCGTTTGAATTTTTGTCGCGAGGGGGAAGGCCGGCTCTCTTCCTCCTCCTGGAATGCGCACATGTTGTCTCCGCTCTGCTTTTGGCTGAGGGCCGGCCGCCCCCCCTTGCTTCGTGACGCATTGGTAGCTCAAGCCCCCTCCCTTCTTTCTCAGCTGGTCAGAATGGGGAGGGGGCCCCAGGTAGGAGGGACTCCCTTTCGCAAATGTTGGGTCTCCAACTCCACACCCCCCCCAAAGCCCCCGCCTCCCCACAAAAGTGCTTTGGGGTGTTGAGTGTGGGTGAAGGGGGGAATCACACACACAAGGCCCAACATCATCTCTCTACTACTATATATAGCGCAATGCCTCTTCTCAGGCACACTGGTGTGGCAATCTATGCATCTTGTGCGCAATGTGCAATACATCTCCTGACCTGGTCTCCACTTCTTTTTGTTCCCTTCCTCAGGACTGGCAAAACTTAAAACAGTGTAAAAAAAAAAAAACGCATTGAACTCCAGCACAACCTGCACTCATCTCTTCCTTTGCCGCGTTGTATTTACAGTCCGTGCCAGCTCGGTGAGGCCCATGTGCCGGCAGTGTCTCGCATTTCTTTGGAGTTGCTCTCCCAAGTTGTAAACTCTGGACTGTCTCTTCTTTGTGTTGGCTCATGGTCGCACGGGATCAGTTGTGTGGCCACTGAAAACTGTAAAAGCAGCTTGTCACAGGCGAAGGACAGCGATGTGTACATGTTTGAGTCTCCGTCTGGTTGTCCTCCCGTATTTTTTTGGTGCTTTCATTTCTGTCGGGTCACAGTGGCTTTGCGCGAGCCGTTTGTCCGAGACCTGGCTGATGGGCAGCTTTTGGTGCCAGGTGACATGTCTTAGTGTCTGCTGCCTCTTGTTTTCTCCTCCTCGTACTTAAAAGTGGCGATTGTGTGCGACCTGAGGCCAGCATGTGTCTCGTTTCTCGGTTTGCAGTACCTGCTTCCAAAGGCTCTTTGTCTTCAGTAGTTTGCTGGTTATCTGTTCACGTCCTCGAAGCCAGCGATCAAAAGGTTGACCCTTTTTTTCTCTCTCTCTCTCTCTCTCACGTTTGTGCTGTCACGACGCGGCAGCTATGAAAAGTCTGCCTTTTTTCTCTCTGCCTGGACACGGCAATTCCTTGTTCCTTTTGCAAGTTTTTAATGAGTCAAGTCGAGCTTCTTGTTGCCTTTCTGAAGTGTGCGTCTCTTGGGGTTCTACTTTGTTTAGTCTTGCTTCTCGACGCTAACACGGTCGCCTCATGTCGCGTGTGTGCATGCATGCGCGCGGCACGTCTGATGCAGTTTAAAAACTGAGGGGACTGTTGGTGTAGTGGCAACGTAGCCTGGGGCCAAAGTATAAACGAAGCCTGGAGAGATGAGGGCGCACCTCCTTGTAGCCCTTGTTCGTCCCTCCATACAATTCTGCTCTCTCTCTCTCCTATGCTCTCGTTCTTTGTACAGATTGTCAGTATGTGTATGTAATATGTGTGTGTGTATGCTATGCTTTTTAGTGAGATTTGGGCTGCCTTCTTCACCCGAAGTTGGAGAGGCAGATCCGGCACTGTTAAAGAAAAAAAATAAATAAACCCAGCCGTTGTCACGCTCGGTTCACGCGGGTTGTGGGAAGGCCGCGGTGGAGTGTGTACCGAGAGTTGCCATGTGCATTTTGGGGAGCTGTCGTCGTCCCCCATTCCCAGAGCTTTTTGTAGAAAATGCAATGACTTAAAAAGAAAAAGCCGCGTCTGGGCTAACGAGACGCGGAACCAAAAAAAAAAGATCGGACAGGTGCACTCGCTTGTGCAAGTTGTTCACACGTTTGGGGTGGGGTGGGGGTGCGTCGGTTGGAATCTAACCTCGCAAGGCGCTTACCCGTCACTTTCCAGAGCCAAGTGCATTAGTGGTGGAATCTCTCTTGCGGCATCGCGCCATGCATGGGTGCTCGCGGTTCCTCGACGGTGTTGGGCTTGTGTGCACCTGTCTGTGTGTGTGTGCTGCGTGCGTGTACGCGTTGTAGTGTTAACACGTATCAGTCTCTTGTCGGTGCCGGAATACAGCAGCAGCAGATACCTTAAACAGTGAAGCACGTAATACTCTAGTGTGTCAAGGAAGCCATGGGGCACTGCTGTGGGTCTGCTCAAAAATACAGGCGGGACTTGGGTGGGCACGCCACTGCGCTTTTCGCACGAGCAGCCTTGCCTGCCAAGGGATTGTTCTCGGAGGAGGCAATGATGATTAGTCACTACCGCCTAGTGAGCAGTCAAAGTACGGGGGAGGGTGTTTCGGCGCCACCCTCTCGACAAAGGTGTTTCCGGGTTCTCGCAAGCCCTTCTCAGTTGTGTACAAAGTTGTCCGGGAAGACGGGGTATGCCGTCACAAGTGTAGGGGCAGCTAGCGTTGATTCCAGCTGAGATGCGCGTCGGCATTTCTGGCGTGTCTTTGGAGGATGGTAGAGTGCATTTTGTGGGTGGACAGAAATGGGGAGGGGGGGTGTGAGCTGCAAAGGTGGTTGTTTTCCAAACTGGTCTCAGTAGACGGCTGGGTGCTTGCGTCAAGGTAATCTGGCCGTTGGGGTTTGTTCTATCTTGCAATGTGGGTGTGGCAAAATGAGATTAACACTGTGGGGCAGGGGGCAGTGGTGCTTGTTTCCCCTGTGCTGGCTTTTGGGGGGCTGGGGTGTAGAGTGCTTGTACATAGTTTGGGGCGTCCACTTCCTACGCTGCTTTGTTGTTTGAGGAAAATCTCCTCCATGCCAAAGCTTGGTGCTTCCGGGCTGTAGCCGGGACGCTCTCAATTGCATTCCATTTTGTAGCCGTGCAGGTCGGGTGTTGCCTCTGAGAGAGGGGCTGCTGAGGTTGGGGTTTGGGTGGAGGGATGGCATCGTGCGTCTGTGGTAGCAGCGCGGTAGGCGGGGAAAGCGGGCACGGAGGGTGCGATTGTTGAGACAAGTGTTGGCAGTTTACTTTGTGGTGTAGGGGCAGTGTGTGTTTTTGCCGTCTAGAACAGCAGGGATGCATGCATATGCAATCTGGCGTTCTCTCCAGTTGCAAGCCCGAATTTGAGTTGCCGAAATGCCGCAAGGACAACAATTGTTTTTTCTGTGCCTTAAAGTGGAAAAAAAAAAGTCTGCAAAATGCAAGGTCCCTCTGCCAGTGTCAGCCAGGGCAAAGTTTGTCTGGCGTTTGTAGTGGTCGGAGGAGACAGCGGATGGTGGGGGTTTGTACTTCCAGGTGGACTCGACGATGGTTTTGATCAAGGTGATGCCTCCGCGGAGCCTCGTCGTGGGTTGGTGTTTTGTGTTTTTAGGTTGACCCACCATTACTGCCGCCCTCCCATTACCCTTCCTGCGGTGGAGGCGCAGCTTCCTGGCACAGTTTTAACTACTGGCACGTGCAGCCACATCGAGGGTGGGTAAAAGGGGATGCACTTTGATGTGATCTTTCACCAACGCCCGCAATTTCTTGTGCCACTCAGCTTTGCATACATGTCTGTGTGTTTTGTGCATGTTTGTGTGTGCGTGTGTCACGCTAGTTTCCCCAAATTTCAGATGTTCTTGTCACAGCCAGCTTTATATAATCCAAATTTGTATTCTTATTATGTTGCATTCATCACAGATTTTTCTGCCGCAGGGGTATTCCCGCACATAGTGCCATCCTACAGATTTCCCTTTTTGAGTGTATTTTTCTCTTGATTTGTGGTTTTTGTGATGGTTGCGAGGTGGTCCAGTTGCCTCGGGCCAATCTCTGGAGCCCAGGTGCTTTGCACCCAAAACTTAGCGGCTGCACTTCCAGTTAGATTTTGCTCCTATGGTGCTGGATAAAAAAAAATGACTCACAGAAGAACAAACAGAACAATGTATAGCTTTAAGAAGAAATTAATAAGTGCATAAATACGCAGCAATCACGTGCAAAGGACACGGCCTACCCTCACCGAGTTGCTCGAAAGCTCATGTTTTAAATCGCCACTCCCCCGTGGTCGGCAGCTGGAGGGGGAGGTCATATGTCGAGACCTCGTGTGTATAAACGTTTTCTGGTCGATCTGCGATGATGCATGGTACTACTGCCAAGCCCATTAGTCATTCAGTGTCGTACGTCTTGGCTGCACAGCAGTCTGGTCGTTCCCTTGTTGCTGGGATTGTTGAAGTGCGGCCCACGGTGGGGAGCACAATCATGACTTTGGCCAAGGCGGGTTGGTTGTTTCCCCTGGTGGGCTTTCCAAAGCGGAACAATTAGTTGTAGCAGCTGCCCAGGGATCGGGCTGCTTCGGTTTGACACAAGCATTTATTAGCCGAAGGTACTCAAACATATAGCTTGTGGCAGGGTTGTGTGTGTCTGGTCGTCACAGGTCATCATCGGTTCCTTTCATTTTTTCCCCCTCTCACACAAACGTTGCCGGCAATCGACGTAGTAGCTTTGTAGCTAATGAACTAGCCGTGGTGGTTGGCTGAAAGCACGTCTTTCTTCCTCTTTGAGAAATGGCAAGCCAAAAAAATGAAATATTGAAAATCTCAAGACTACCTCCTCCACGCCTGGGAGAAGTTGTTAGCTCTACCGCCACGCATCTTTTTGCCGATGTACACCGTATACCTGATTAATAATCATTGTATCTTGTCCTGCACTCGCCACTGGCCCCCGACACATGGACAAGCCAGGTCCGCTTGGGTTGGGCTTCAGTGTGGGGTTATGCTAGGACTGGTTCAAGCTAAGCTCACTTCATTTGTGGCCTGAATCTTGCAGAGAGAAAAAAAAAAAGCTATTTAATGTTACCTTCCTCGTGTTCTGTGTTGTCTCCCCTGCTCATGCACGTTTGGGGTGGGGAAGTGCAACCTTCCCAGTAGGACTCGTCCATCAGCTTCTTCCAAGTGTGTTCAGCAGCGTAATATTTCGTGTCGATTTTAATTCCTCGGTGGCGTTACCTTAGGAAATTTTACCAGGGTGGGGTTTGTGGGTTGGGTGTGTCGTGCCACGGGGGTCGGTCTGTTTTGCAAAGCTGTCACCACTACATGACCATGTGTGCATTTCTCGTTAACATTTTTATTTTTGACGACCTCTAGTGACATACGAGTGAGGTACCTGCCTGCGCCAGACACTGAGAGAACAAGCTTGGCAACCTCTATTTTTCAGAACACTTAACTGACTAGGTCAACATTTGAAACCACACTCCACAGGAACATGGCATGCCTGATTGGGTTTTTCTTTTTATTTTGTGTGTGTGGCCATGTTTTTACACCTGGTGGCTCAGAGTGATTCGGTGTGTGTTTTCACCCTAAATGTCGTGCAAGAAAAAAAATGCACTGTTTCTTTCGGAATGGAAACTTCAATTGCCAATGTTGGTGCCTCTGGGGTTTTTCACAGACAGGCTTGCGGAGGAGCATTCTTATTCGTCTCTCAGTGGCAAATTACAGTTCGAAAATTGAACAAAAAGAAGGCATGTGTTTTGTATCTGGTGGAGTTGAGGGAGGGTCATCTCTCTGGAAAGGTGGCTGCATTTTCGATTATGGGGAGAGGGAACATGGCAGAGCATGCATCATGATAACTGTGCCGGCATGGGTGTTCGAGTGAAGGGGTGCTGGAGGTTGGGGAAAGCAGGGGGCGTTGTAGAGAGTGGAGACGGTGCCAGGTCTGGCGGCAGCAGCAGTGGATGATCTCAAAGTAACTAGCTACCGCTGTGCCCCTCCCCCTGCATGATGAAGACAACCCCACCATTCCCCGAAGGCAGACAATCAGGGCAGGCTCTCTCTCTCGTCTGTGCTGCCCTCCCCTGCCGCCTGCCCCCCTTCCAATTCGTTTCCCAACCACCCGCGTGCCAAAGCAGCAGCAGCAGCCAGGAGCGCCTAGTCAGAAGCTGCTCCCTCCGCAAGCACTCGACAGAGCAGGCGTGCATGTGCTCGGACAACGTGCCTTTGCCGTCGCTGTGCCCTCCCCTACTGGCGCCCTCCCCCTCTGCTTATCTTACTTAAAATGCAAACTACCAGGGCACGGATCACAAAGGCTGGGGAGGGGCAGGGAGACGAAGATAGTCGGGGGGACACCTGCGATGTCTTGCCACCGATAGGAGCCATGGCCCCATTCAGTGCACAAACCACAGTGGGGAGGCGCAGCAGGCAGCCTGTGTGCTGCTGCGCCTTGCTTTTTGTTCCCTTGAGCTATCCGCTAACGTACTCTGTGTGTCTTGGTGGTGGTGTGCAACGGGTTAGGTGGGGGCTTGTGGCAAAACGGACGGTGAGGGGCCTATCCACGAGTACACAATATTGTATGATGACTGAGCAGACAAGAAACTTGTTGCCAATGTGATTTTTGTTGGTGAGATGTGCACAGCAATTGTTACTATGAACTAGTATTCCTATTAATCGCTCGTATATATTTTTTCTTGCGCGTGCGCATTGAGTGTATAACGTGTACGTCCAAGGAGAACAGGAGGGTGTGTGTACTATGTGTCTCAAACCTGTGTGTGTCGTGCACGTCGGCACATTATTATGTAAATGTGAAATGTGAACACATGTTGTTGGAAAAAAAGGTTTTTTTTCTTCAATATCCCCTATTGAGATGCTCAGGGTTTCCAAAGATGTGATGATTTCAACATACTTGCATGTGGTGTTCCTTTGCACGTTGCTATGAATAATATCCCCTTGTCAGCTAATGATTTTTAAGTTATTGTGTTGCTCGTGCTCTCCCCATTCCCTTTTCTCTGCGTTCGGCCGTCGTTGCCACCATTGGACTGTGGCGAAGGAAATCGTCCTTATTATTTCTTTTTGTTTTAAGTGACCCAGCTACGACGGTGGGCAGTTTTGAACTGTTGTGCGCGAACGGTGTTTCGACAGTCCGCCCAACCTGCGTGGCACTTGCAAAGAGAAAAAAATGCCGGCCGCAACGACAAACGTGACTCATCCCGGAAGCGTGCCACGAACGACGGCAACAGCGACCACCACTTCGGTGGAACAAAAGATGCGAGAATCACCGGGAGGGGAGAGTGTGTCGAGACCTGCTGCTGCCGGTGCGCTTGTGTGTGCTGCAGTTTGCTGCCGATCCGTGTGAACGGACCTACTTCATTCCGAGACTCTCTTAGGGAGTGTAGCATGTGCCCGAGTGTATGGCTGCAAGCCAGTGGAGTGATGCACGCCCACTTGCGCTGGGTGCAATTAAGTTGGGGGGGAGGGAAGGGAAATACCAGTGTTTTAATTTGTTTCCCCTTCTCTTTCTGTACGGTCGAGTGTGTGCATGTTTTTGTCTGTTGATGAGGATAACGGGAGGGCTTGCCCCGTTGGCAGCTCTGTTAAACTTGCTCCCTGTGTCTGAAAGGAAGAAAAGCAGCGTGCAACCTAGTTCGTTGGCTGCGCATCTACGACGGCTCTGCACACACTGGTGCACGCATTGTTTTTCGCCTTTCAGGTTTCCCTTTTGTTGTTCTTTTCCACGATGTCTTTGGTGTGTGTGTGTCCGGAAGTTTAGTTTTGTAGTAAAGACAAAAAAAAAAGTGAAGAGCACTGGTTGCTTTTGGTCCCAAGCACAGACCTGATGCGAGTGTTGTGTCACACATGCTAAGGGAAGGGGGGAATGCTTCTTCATTCAGAATCCCGGCCAATGCAATGCAACTAGTGACACATCTCTGATGGAGGGATGGGAACACAAGACATGGCACGTTTTTCTGCACTAAAAAAAAAAAGCTTTTATTGAAGTTGGCGGAAGCAAAAACCGGTCCCTCTGAGGTAGCGTGCCCCGTAACATGCAACTCCTATACTACAGTACTTGCAAGTACTATTAATGCAGCAAGATGAAGGACGGCGGTGTCTTTCTATCCAAGACTATGACAGCAGGCAATGCATTATCAGTTTGATGTTGAGGCACCTAGTGACAGTTATAATCTCAGGTTGTGTTTTCTGCCACTTTCCCCCCTTCTAAGGTGTGTTGTGTTTATACTTTTACCTGGCAATTTGTTCCACCCTGTGTTACAAATGTGGTTTGGACCGTTTGTTTTTGCTCTGCCTCTTCCTTTTGTGCCTTTTTTTCCTTGTTCCCTCAATTTTAAATGATTGCAATTGTAAAAAAAAGTGTTAGACATGACAAACATCTCACTGTGGTGACAAAGTGTGCATTTCCAAGTTCATGCCCTTTTTTTTATTTTGCTCCTGCGTTTTGCTCGACTTTTGTTGTGTTGATATGTACATTTGTTTCGCTAGAATGAGTATAATGATAACGCATTGTTCAGTTTTTATTATTTGTTGCAAGTTTTTTTCTCCCCTTGGGACCGTGCTCTTGAGTGTCCGCCGCCATTAGTACTGTATACTACCACTAACTACCGCTGTTGTCAAGGTGTGTGTGTATCGGGAAAAAAAAGTGACAAGGAAGAAACAAAAAAGCATGTGACACTGACAAACCAAGGGTATACATATAGATATTTAAGGACACGGCACTGCGGGGATCCCAACTTGTGATTCAGACTGCTAGTTCAAAACCCAAGCCCCTCGCTTTCTCTGGGGGGCACCGTGTTCGACGTGGAAGAACTTGCTTATTCAGGGGCCTTCTCACACCAAACACACACACACATGAAAGTTGTAGATGGTTTTATTATATATACATATTATATATGCGCGAAGAACGATGCTGGCTGTACTTGGACGATGACAAAGATACTGAAAAAAAAACCTTGTGATGTGTTGATGAATTTATTGTATTGTAATAGCAGTCAACTTTCAGGCATTAAAGGTTTGTGTAATATGTGCCTCCCACTGGTCCCCATTCGTTTCTTTGTCTTCCGAGGCTGTTGGGCTGTGGAGCTTGTCTTCACAGCCACCCCAGCACAGTTTGTGAAGATGGAACCTGTCACGAAAAATGTTTGTATTGAAGGACTCGTTGTGAAGTAGTGATGCTCCTTTCCCATGAAATCCAGTGGAGGGTATAGACCTCTTCTAGCAAGTCCAAACTGTGAATAAGGCTGGACTGGGAACTAGGCTGTCCAATTTGCTTCAAGCAAGCAGGCCTTTGGCCCTCGACTGCAGGTGGTACAGAACAACACTCTGAATCGGGTCCCACCGACAAATTGAGTCTGTTATGCACCTTTCATTTAATGAATTCGGGGAAGGGTCTCAACTGGGAACAGCACGGTCTAATACCCCTGTCACACGGGCAGTTTCAATGCCCATGGTGAGGATCTGCCATTGCCACATGGCCACTGGGATCTTAAGGGAGGTCCATTGAAAACAGCCTCGCACTATGGTTGCACTCGCCATACGTTGAGAAAATAAAAATGATCTTGATTTAATGGAAAAATTTTTGACTACATTAGCCAGTTCATAAACTACTTTTTGTGCGGGAGTAAAAATGACAGTCCGGCGGTCAAATGTAACCAAATCAGCGCTCACCGATTTGTGGCAGCTTCGCTGGCAAGAAGTGAATGCTTCTGAAACGGAAGTGCACATCGCTGCCCATCGTCGCCCTGTCATCGCCGTCTCAGAACTGGTATTTGAACAGATTTTCCTAAAAAAGTTTCAATTAGAATAGCACTTACTCGAACATTTGGCTGGTTTTGCTCAACTTTGTATTTTTTTCCAATGCCATGAGTCACTCATTGCTCACTCAATGATTATTGAAATTTACCGTGCAACAGTGGTGCATCTGGATGTCCCTGGAAAATTTTAATGGCCATTGATTCAATTATTTGTTCAATTCAGGGGGCGGGGGGTTAAGTGTACAGAGAAAGCTGTCGAACCTGGACGGCAAGTCTGAGTATAGTTTTGCTAATTGTGGATAAGCGGGCATTAGTGTTCTTCAGCATTACATTTGACTGATGGCACTTGGCCTAGCAGCACAAATTGCTGCTGGAACATTACACCAATATTACTTTTTTAGGTTGCATTAATGTGGCTAGTGTTTTCTTTTGGCAACGTCATGATATGTCCAAAAACATTGCCACAATATATTCCGCGATGCTGTGTTCACATTTGACATTTGTATAACATTGCTGTATCATTGACACGATGTTTAGTAACATAGCTAACATTCTTAAAAAGTTCAGAGACCCTGCACGAGCATGCAGACCTGCGAATTGCTAAGCTTCACAATGCTTTGCAAGGACCAACGGGAGCAAGCGACACTTGAGTTCCACACTACAGTACAACATGCAACTCGTACACTCGCATTCGAACAGATAGCATGGAGCCAAGCTTAACATTAAGGAGGAACATTAAGCCATCACTGAAAGGTGTCCCAAGGGTAATAGTGGCGAATCGGTAATAATCAAAGCTTTGTGACAAATTAATGGGACTGCGCATGCAATCTCTGGCAGGCACAATAGAGGCAGTTTAGTTGCAAAGTACTGTTCGGTGAAGAAAATATTTACTCTAACAACAGTTGGAAAACATTGGCGACATTGCCATAACGTTTTAGCTACATCTTGTGCTGCCAAAGGTAGGTATGCAGTAGTTATGTGACCCAGTAATGTGTCCCCAAGGTTGGAATAAACTTTCAACAAAGCTTGTACATACACAGTCGAGCCCACTTATAACGATGCTCTGGTTCATTCATTGTTCACTGCTGTGAAAATGATTAAGGTCGTCTTGAGACTGCGGAGTACATCGGGAATTGCTTTACAGCACGCTTTAGGGGGCAGTTATCGACTCTGAACACTTCAACGCGTGATTGAAACCACGTGGACTTGTGGCAACGTGTTTTGACGTATAGATGACCGGACATGATTTAGCGTGAGATGGCTTCGTTGGCGCCATGATACGGGCGTACACTGATTTTGACGATGACGTCAAGCTGCCACTGCTAAATCTGCCGTAGAAGGAACATTAAGTACGACACTAGTTTAATTGGAATTTGTATTTCAGGCTGTAAAATTAGAAGTCCACTTACTACGAACCTCGGATACAACGAACGCAATCTACGCGACCACTCGACTGTATTTGCTACCTGCATTGCCCAACGGTACACGAGGGCATTGTCACATACTCACACTGCCCAAAGTGCTGCGCATTTCCTCGTGCCTTTTCACGCTCACGCGTGCCGCTATGTTTGTCGGGATTGCAAGGTATGTTGCGATTCTTCGCATATGCAAGGCCATGACCGGTCAATCCAATCCAATGTAGCAAGCATGGCTGATGTTCCTTCAAATGCTCCGGCAAGTAAGTAACTCTGCTGATAAGAGCATCCTGGTTTTATTTTCCAGCAGAAAGCCATTTCTTTGTCGCAGTTAGTATCGAATCGAACTTCAGAAACCGTTCTTTTAGGTTGCCCGGGTACAGCGAGTAACTTAGCGGGCAAGGCCGCTTCTTGTGAGGGGTGTCCCAACCAACGTCTGTGCGCTTCGGGTGCAACCAAGGGACCTGATCCAGGTGAGCACGTTTGCTTTTCTGAATGTAAAAACTATCAACAAGTGATCAACCTTCTTCGGAGCTTTCGCAGCCGAAAAATGCAGAAAGCACTTTGCTTTTAGTAGCATGACGGTAACAGGAAAGCATGGCGTCACTCCTATTTGCAAGCTGCGTTGGGCAGCCGTGGAATTGCAAGGCTTCGCATACTAGCCTACGATTCGGCCTTGTTAATTTCGCTGGTGCCGAATTAGCCTACTGACTACGGGACATAGAGCTTTGCACATCGATTGTTTTTCTCCGCATACAGCTCACAAGTATGGAGGCCCCCCAACCAATGGCGTCGACCGATTGTCATGACGTCACGGTTAATCAGGTTACACCCGCTGATCTCCACTAGGTGGCTGGATGCCGCTTTCCGAAGTGGGCGCAAGTGAAGCCACCTGAAGTTCGGTGGCATGTCCCGAAAGTTCGGTGTCTGCTGTGTATTTCAATGAAAAAAGTCGCGTCTTTCGCCGTCGTTCCGTTCTCAGTTTTTCGCGTTGTTTTCGTGTAACATCTACTGTAATATCAAAGGAATAAGCAAGCTCAATGCGAGAAATGTATGCGTTGTTTGGGGAACCCTGCAATTTCAGAGAAACCGAAGAAAACATAGCAGGCCTCACCATGCCGCGGCAAAGGGGTATGTGCATTAAACACAATTTTCTGATCTGGTTCTTGTCTTCCAAGAGTAATTAGGAGAAGTAGTGGAATGCTGATGAGTCTAGGTCATTTTAAAAACCAATTTTCGTATAGCAAAAAAAAGGCAATGGCGTGGAAATCCTTACACTCAAAGAGCCACTCGTTATACAGCTGCCGGTGTTTCGGTTTCGAGTTGGTGGCGGACAAAGTTTCTTCTCATCCACGGCAGGTGATGCTTATCGCTTTAGTGTGTTATTTACCTTCCGGACGTGCTTTTAATCTAACTCTATAGCACAGCTACGCTTCATCTACACAGCACGAGAGAAACGACTAATGAGAAAGACGAATGGCAGCAGCGCATGCGACAAGCACTGTTAGAAGTCAACTGCGCCAAGCGTCATGAATAAAAGCCCATTCAGGCATAATTTGCTACTGTACGAAACAGTACTTGACTCGGTCGATTGAAAAGCAGCACCATATACCTTTTGGACGCGCTAATGTGAACCAGGAGAACACCGACGGCACCTCACCAGATTGTGGCCTCGCTCCGGTTCGGTCTGAACATAATTTGGTAAAATAGTCACTGCAAAATCGGCTGCCTAATGAAGGTTTCCACCTATTCTTTCTTAAATTTATCCCTCATTGATGGTATAACTTGGGCTTAGAGCGCGACAACGTGCATCACAACAAAGAGCAGAGCTTACGATGCTAGCGCAACGGGACGACACAGAGCTGAGCAGACGAGGTTTCGTACGTACTGTGTGTAGCGACGTTCTGTTGTCCACTAGTGTCGTTCCATAGCGATGCAATGGACCCTTATTGTTAAAACGTCTTTCCCGAGAACTTTGCTGCTCTCCTCATGCAGTTGACGGCGCAACAGGTAGGCATTGTCATGAAAAAAGATGAGAATGTCAAAAAGACAAAATGCTTAGTGGAAAACGAAAACTGAAACTGAGAAACCGTGTTGACGTCCGATTTCGTGCACTGCCAAAGGCTGACTTCCGAGACATGCCGCCCAACTTCCGGTGGCTTCACTTTCGGGCACCCGATGCGGCATCCAGCCCCCTAGTGGAGATCAGTGGTTACACCTGCCAGTCATGACAACAGTTATTGTGGGACCATAAAAAGAACGAAAAATAAAGTGATAGTCTGTCGACGTCATTGATGGAGGCCTTCTTTTGAGGGCCATTTTCCACTCCACGGGAGTTGTATCAGGCTAACAATATCGCTGCGCTTACCGGTCGGGAATTTTCTCGGTTTCCAGACGTAGCTGTAATAGCGCAGCGCCTGGCGACAGTCAAGCACATTGTGCTTGTGCTTTCGGGGAAAGGAGGAGTCGGAAAGAGCAGCGTGACCTCTCTTTTGGCCACTGGATTGGCACTGGCCGCCTCGGAGCCTAACGTGAGTATTCGCCACGTTTCCGCACACTACGTGGTTAGCAAATTTCCTCACAACCACAAGTGGTTATATGTCACTTGTAGTGGCAGCCACATCATTTCTAAGCAAGGTCTGAAGGTGTTAAGAAATTGTCCTCGGACATTTTAGTGCAAAGCCTACTACCATCAGGCACCTCATGGCTGATGAGGTGCCTACCCTCACGTATCTCATGGCTAATGAGGTGCTTCAGACTACAATTTAGTTTCTTGAATATAATGATGGCCAGTGTAATTTTGTGTAATGTAATGTAGTGTGGTATAATCAGTGTTCCTTCTTTTCTTTTATGCTTCATTATTATGGGTGATTTGGTTTGTGGACAGTTTTGCACGAGGACCAAATTGTTCATTTAACATGGCATGATTGTAATTTATTGCAGCACATCTCATTATGCACAGGTTTAGCACTAACGGATTACATACCACTGTTATTATGCATGTGGCATTGTTATGCATTTTTGCCTTGTGTGCACGCATTCTTCACCAGCAACAACTTGAAGAATTTGTTTGTGTGCTTGCTTGTTTACTGTCTCTGTGATTGGCCTGGTGACATAATGCAGTGGTGAACTGCTGCACCAATTGCGCCAAACTGCGCTAAATCAGAAATTCTGCTACTTGCTGCTACAAAATCGATTTTTTTTGCCTACTTTTGCGCCATGTTTGTGCCAAAACGTCGCTGAATAACTCTGCCGAGAGCGAAACTGAAACTCACTGTCGCAAAACCCGACATCTGCCGGCAACACTGTTCAAGACCAGTGCTGATTGGAGGAAAAAGCGCGAAGTAAGTGTCCGTCTTCATCCCTGTTGGTCATCGCTGCCACAGGTCATCGCAGCTCACGAGGTCTCCGCCCTGATGGAAGGTATTAGTCAGACAATCCGAACCACTTGATGACTTCTGGCAAAAATTTTGCGACCTCAAGCAAGCTAATGGTGCTCGAAAATATCCCTTGTTGGCGGCACTCGTAAAAGCACTTGTAAAAGCACTCATAAATACACGGCATAGTTCCTTGCCTTGTGTTTCAGCTTTCACTTCATAAATGTGCTCTTGCATTGAAGGTTGCTGTCCTGGATGTGGATGTTTGTGGTCCATCACAGCCAAGGATCTTGGGCCTTGAAGGGGAACAGGTCGGTGTCATGCGTTTTTTTCTGCAGCATTTGTTGGCAACACTTTTTTCCAAAGTTCACATCTAGTTGAAACAAGTGTGGGCTGGGTAAGGCAAGATGCAGGGCAGAACTTGTGACATTTGATCCTTTTGAAGAACAGCACACTCTGATCTGTCTTGTGGCTGATTAAGTAATAAACTATCCACATGCGAAGTTGGTCTGTTTGTATTCATTTACATTATCATCTTTCTCTGACTTCTCTTTTGCTTTGTACAGGTCCACCAGAGTGCTTCCGGTTGGTCGCCAGTAGTAAGCTTCACTACTTATTTCTGCATGCTTTTTTAAACAGCAGTGACTGGTCACTCAAGGCTGGTATAACGTAACCATTCCCTTTACTCAATTCATATCCGGCCATGGCAGTTGCATTTCGATGGAGGTGAAATTCTAGTCTCATGTACTGTGTGATGTCAGTGCACATTAAAGAACCCCAAGGGACTGAAATTACCGGAGCCGTCCACTACGGCATCCCTCATAGCCTGAGTCGCTTTGGGACATTAAACTGTATAAAATCAAAACCAAACCATCAGTTCATTTCCATTGTTATCATCTGTGATGCTGACTGGCTGATTATGGTGATAAGCAGGACTTCAGCCATTGACGACAGGCAGAAAATGAATTGAACTGGAATGGAATAAGTATGTTAATTTGGCTCTATACTGGGTTGCAGTAATCGATTCGCTGTTGACATATGCTATGCAGTGCTAAAGGCATGATGCCTAATGGGGATAGCTGCAGACAGCTTGGTGTCAATGTGCAGAATGTTCAATGCTGTCTGTGTTTTGTGCATGCCTTACTTTATTTGTCTTGACTGCATTGTCAGTGCTAAATGTTGATTGTTTGCTTTAATCTGCAATGTCGTTTTGCACTCAGTACACAGAGGACAACCTGTCACTCATATCTGTTGGGTTCCTGACTGCACCCGACGATGCGGTCATCTGGAGGGGACCTCGCAAGAATGGTAAGGCACAATAATACTGTTTTGTGCTTTACCTTTCTGGTTTGGATTTTACCCAGGGAAGAAAATGTATGTGGTTTGCTGTAAATGATGTTTCATTTTTATTGAGCTTTATTAGGTGCTGTACGAAATTGTATTGATGTCCTGTGTTAGTGAGCACAAAACAAATTGGCATTGGCTAAGTGGTTAGGGCGCTCGTCTACTGAGCAGGAGTACCTGGGTTCGAACCCAACCAGTACCCAGGTGGTCGAACTTTTCCAGACCTCCACTACAGCATCTCTTTCGTCCTCCTTTTTTCTTTCACTCCCTCCTTTATCCCTTCCTTTCAGGTGTACAGCCAGATGTGTGGGACAGATACATGCACCATTTCCTTTCCTCAAAAACCAATTTTAAATTTTCAGTGGAACGTAAGATTCAAGCAGCTGTGTGCACCTGTCTGTGTGTGGCGAGAGGTGTGTTCTGAGTTGGTGGCAGTCCTGGGTTTATACCAAAGCTTATGTTGGTGCAAGTTCTAAAAGGTTGAGGCAGATTAGCAGAGGAAATTGCGAATAACTTGACCTTTCCCTGGGGCCTATTTTTTACATTTTTCCCTAATTGCATTGTAAACACCGGCAGGCGCATTGACTCTTGCTCACAGCTATTTATTCACATGTCTGCATTTACGCTTGTTGAGTGCTGGCTTCCCAGCTCATACTCACAGCATTCTCCGTATCAAGCGTTGTCCTCCATCATTTATTGCTCAGCCTCCGATGTGGATAAGTAGCGCCTGCCTTCAGTGGCAGCTGGAGCTCGTGGAAAATTGCTGCTGTTGCAAAATTTCAATTCCAATTTGCAATTTGTTTCATTTTGCCCAGAATGCCGACTCCCCCTCCATAAAAAAAAATGTCTCTGAGGTCGGCAAGTTGTTCCCACCTGCAATCTATTTGATTCAAGTGAACACTGTTAGCTGGCATTCATGTTTGTGCAGACACATTTATTTATGTACCTGCACCTTACCTGCTTCCCCTGAGGCCCACTCTCTCGCTCTTTCACGTCCTCTCTGAAATGTCACCTTTCAGAAACAAGCGATATTAGTGTGGTTTTTTGTTCACTGACTGCAGACTTCGTGCTGAGGTCGGTGCTTGGATAAAGGGGTGCGGTGTAGCGCTGAGCCACATTCGTTACCAGTGTCCAAAAGTTTGCACACCTAGGAGGATGACAGCAGCACTGAGGGAAGTGCTTTGAAAAATTTAATGTCGAGCAGCTTTTGATGAATTTGCAAAGTGTTGAGCTCGCAGAGGAAGAGTCATTTACAATACTTTAGCATTTTCGGCTTAGCTTTTTCATGTGGCCAGATGCTTAGTGCAAGATAAGCATGATGAGAGTGCTGGGTTATTGTCTCTGTCACAAACCTCTTGTGAGTAAAAAACCCTATTCTTTTTTTCAGCAGGAAGAAATGTGTTAGTGATCTTTAGTTGCACGTTCATTATGTGAATTTTATTTGCCCTGGTGGTTTCTTTGCGCACTCACTGCAACCACTTATATTTGGTGCACTTGTGTTGATCCAGTAATACCTTCTGCCGTGCGATCTTCAAGCATCTAAATAAATCACACAAGACTCCGTGCACATAGCTTCATACTCAAGAAATAAGAGAAACTAACATGCAAACGATGCAGTAACAAAGTTGCAATAATGCCTAATTGAATCTTGATGAACTGATTAATACTTTTGCTAATTTAAGCGATATTTCAGGTTTTTTCAATTAATAAAAGATTCTCCCTTTTCTTGATTTCTATTATGACTGATGTATTTCATTTTACTGTTTTCAATGTCAGTTCGTTATTGTTACCTTTGACACGTTCATTATTGTTTTCTGTGTACTACTTTTGTTACTCTTGCCCCTCCTGCCAGGGCCCGCAGTATTCTGTAAATAAATAAAGAAATAAATGAACCGCATTTTATGTTTATGTGCTGCAAAACATGAGAAACAAGCATTTCATACAATTTTATAATGAACATATTTTTTTTGCACCCTAGCCTGCTCTTGGGAGAAAATGTAGTTGTAAGTGCCCCACGTGTCCTTATGTTCCTGAAGAAAGGCAGAAATTTTAAACAAACTGGAAATAGTAACAGTTTTTTTAACTGCTAAAGTGTGCATATTTAAATGTTTGTGGCCCATGATAGCCTGAGTCACTCATGCGCCATAAAACATCGTGTTTTGTGGAGGTGCCGCCATTTGTGTCTGCTGACCCATGCCATTGTTGGCGAATCTCTGTGCCTCAGGGATGATCAAGCAGTTCCTTCGAGATGTGGACTGGGGAGACCTGGACTATTTGCTGGTCGACACGCCGCCGGGAACCTCAGATGAGCACCTCAGCCTGGCACAGTACCTCAAGGACTGTAACCTCGATGGAGTCGTACTGGTCACAACACCACAGGCAAGTGTTTCTGTGTGCAATCTCTTGCCATTGTTGTCGTAGGTCCTATTATAAGCTACTGCTCCTCTCCAGTGCACTCCAGAGACTGTGAAATGTTATAACATTCTAAATACTTCATGCTAGTTACTTGATGCTCAGTGTAGTGCAGAATTGAGGCAGAGGTCTTGTTTGTAGTACATTCTAGTTAGTTAATTGAGATTTAAGTGCTTCTTGATGCTCAGTGTAGTGCAGAATTGAGGCAGAGGTCTTGTTTGTAGTACATTTTAGTGACTTAACTCAGATTTAAGTGCTTCTTGAGGCTCAGTGTAGTGCAGAATTCAGGCAGGAGTCTTGTTTGTGGTACATTCTAGTTAGTTAATTGAGATTTAAGTGCTTCTTGATGCACAGTGTAGTGCAGAATTGAGGCAGGAGTCTTGTTTGTGGTACATTCTAGTTAGTTAATTGAGATTTAAGTGCTTCTTGATGCTCAGTGTAGTGCAGAATTGAGGCAGAGGTCTTGTTTGTGGTACGTGCTTGGGTGGAATGTTCGATGGCATGGCTTTGCAGTGCCAGCCCGATTTGTGACTGTCTAATAGTTCGTGCTGTCTGTTATACTGTGTGGGTGTGATTATTTCAGATTTACATCCTTTATTTGTGAAAATGGCATGAGTGATAGCTAAGTTTTGTTTTGTGCACTGCAAGCTTTTGTTGTATTGGCCTGGATGTAACATGAACTGTAATGTTGCTTTAGAGGGCAGCTCTAAGGATTTTACAAGCTTACCATATTGTTCTGAAGTTTATACCGTGGTTTATTTCTCGTTCCTGTTTACTTCCACTAAGTTTAGCACTCGTGCAACATTTCATTCATGTGCGAATCAAATGTGAAAACAAGCTTGTGCTGTACGATGCCAATGCACATTAAAGAACCAATTTTTCCGCAGCCCTCCACTACGGTGTCTCGCATAGCCCATCGGTCACTTCGGGACGTTAAATCCCACAAACCATACGAAACCAAATTGATTTTAAAATTTGCTGTTCTCATGGCCTCAATTCAGATGATTTCTATGGGCAACACTGCGTTCTTGACTTCGCTAACACTCCCCGCTTCACTAAAAAAAATTCTCAGGCTTGTATGAGGCCACCCCAAGCATTTTACAAAAGGGCTCATTGTTGTCAGTTGCTACTTCAGCCATTCAAAGCATTTGCCAGATTCTGTGACATTGCTTTTTCTTTGAAGTCAAATTCAACTCCCCTCCCTGGAGCTCTGAGGAGGTGTCTTAATGGTGGTACATTAAAGAAGTCAAAGTGTGTGTGTGTGTCTGCTGTCGGCAGTCTTGCAACCTGCCTTTTTTTGTTTCATTCAGTCCGGTGGTGATTTAATTATTGTAAATTTAAAGTAAATGCCAAAAGTACAGTTTCTGATACATTGGATTCAATGTACAGTGCATGACTCTCATTCTAGTGCACCTGCTGTGAAACACAGCCACGTCATGTTTAGACACTAATCAGGCACAGTTTTATCTATCTGGGTTTGCAGGCATGCTTTTAAATCTAGAGTTTGAAAAAAAAAAAGTTTATTTTGTGTTTCTCGCCACTGTGCATTAGAAGCTCTAGTAGTAATGACATTGTAAGGATTGGGGCTTCTCGAGCAACCTGAGTGCACACCCACTGCTGCCGTTTTGGTCGTTAGAGAGAACACCCTCGTAAGGTGTCTGTGAGCGGAATGCAGGCGGCTGTGCTTCTTGTCCACTTTTCCGAGGGAGGCTGTTTCGAGAACAGTTGTAAATCGCCCTCCATTCCGTTCTTCCCGCTTCAACCTTGCGTCCCCATTGGGTCACTCCGAGTGACCTTTGGGGGCGTTGTTTTGTCGAGAGGCGGCCAGCGGGAAATGAACGAGGAGACCGCCACTGATTCAGGCAGCAGAAAGGAGCGTAGAGGTTGGCTTCTGGGTGCCCCGGCCTTTGCCGGGGTACCAAGAACGTGGGTGGTTTAACGTGCGCACCTATACTTTGTTTTACACATCAGGTGTAACGCTATCAAAGCTGACGATCTTTTGCACTGCCTGCATCCGCGATGAAAAAGTAACGCGTTTCTTGTGGTCAGCAAAAACTAGTAAATGCTTTGCCTGCAGGCTTATTACACGATACATATGCCTTGAGATTGAGTAAATGCACTCCTATTGCTGACGGCGCGCTGTCGCTTTCCCGTGCCTTAGACCACTCAGCGACAAAACAAGCGTGGGGTAACACGCCTCCCTTTATTTTTCATGTGGACTACTGCCGTATCTTTCACAGCATTGCACTTGATGTATGAAACGGAGTATAGTAGGTATACTTGAGTCCAGGCCCGAACGGAGTCCTGTCGGCCGCCAGTGTGGCGCTGATGCTCCAGATTCAGAAGGGCCTGATTTGACTGGTTCTCCGTCATCGCCGGCCATTGCCAGTGGCGACGCGTGATGGACCATCGACGTGCGATCTGCATCGTGAAGATGTGCACCATGCCTTCATCATCCTCCCTCGTGTTGTGTCGCGTGCGATTTAAACCTTTGGTCGGCCGTGAGGTATGCGATCACCCTGTTCTGTGCTGTCACGCGCGTATAGCCTTTGCTTTGCGGGCGCGGCGCTGCAGGCCCGCTTTTGGGTGCTGCAGCCGAGCTATGCGTTGTACTGAGGTCTGGGGATCAGTGCAGTGTTCTGTAATGCAACTTACTGTGTAATAAACACTTGTGCTCCTGAATAACTGCGCCTTCCTTCCTTCAGACCGAGACCGCAGGCGCGCGGTGAACACTGGCTGTGCGTTCAGTTTGCTCTGGCCCGAACCTGCGTCATGTGGGCGAAGTGGTAGTACCTACCTAACGCACCATCACTGGTTAACTTCACATCATCAAACTTGCATACATCAGCACCACAGTCTTGCCTTGTTTGAAACTGTTTGGCCATTTACTGCAGATGCTATTTCTGCAGTCGAGCCAATGTTTCATGACCTCTGAGTAACCTCTGTTAGTAACCGTTTTGAATTTTCATTCATGTTCACTTTGCTTACTGCTTGTGAAGTATGCTCATTACTGTGGCAGAAGTTTGTTATAATGTTTGTCGCATTCTTGGCCCCGGCAGTGCCTTATGAAGTGGAGTTTCTCTTGGTGTTCAGGAGGTGTCGCTGCAAGATGTTCGCAAGCAGGTGGGCTTCTGTCGCAAGATGGGGCTGAGAATCTTGGGCGTCCTCGAAAACATGCGTGGCTTTGTCTGCCCCAAGTGCCAGGTGAGGTGGTGGACCTCTCAGGTTTTGCACCAATGGTGCACACGTGCTCTCAGTAGTTGTTGTGCATCATATCCGATAAACGTGTAAAAGTTTATGGGGGCGAAAAGATAAGCAAGAGCCGTCACTGCTAGACTAATTTACAGTGAGAAACAGTAGTCACTTGGTAGCCAGTAGTAGCCAGAATATGCAGTAGTTGTTTAATAGACTAAACTGAGGCTGAGTAGCCAATGCGATTTTGCAGCTATGTAAATCAAATCTCTCTTCCAAAATACTTTTGAAAATTGCTTGCTGTCATACCCTATGCAATGAACATTTATTACTTGCTGTATGATGCAAAATCTGTATTTCTGTTTGGAAATTTGGTTTTCAGATTGCATGCTTTCTTTTGTGTTGCGTTCTTTTGCACCATCTTCTGTTGTTTCAGTATAACTACTGTATAATTTTTTTGTATGTGTTTTGTTGGTCAGTGTATGGCTCACAGGTAGGCTTTTGCGAATATTCGGTTTTATCCAATATTCTCAGAAAATATTGAATACGTTGAAGTGTTTGTTTGAAATGAATTGCGTTTCCGGAACGCTTGCTTTGTGTGGTTTCGATTCAATGTGCTTTCGATGGGCAGGCATCGATCGTAACATGCAGAGCCTTAAGCAGCAGCCGCATAACAAAGCAATCGCAGTTAACAACAGCAGGCGGGTGAGTGGCAAACTAAAACGATAAAACTTGGGGGGCACTTAAGTTTGTGACGGTGTTAAAGAGTCCCTGCGGTTGCTTGGTGGTCCCCTGGCACACCGTTTCGCAGACATCGTACACACTTGTTTCTGCCACGTACCGCTTTGTTAGACATTGTCATCCGTGTTAACTGGTGATGCTAATTAGTGACCCTAATTAACTAAGTGTTCCAGTAATGCCATTCGCCTACTGTGCGGTGCGAGATGCTCTTAAGGCTCATTTATACTCCAATGTAACGTGCGCGCGTGGCACGGCGACGTCAAGTTGGCCAAAGCGAGACTCTACACTCGAACGGCGCTTGACCGCCGACGCATTCGGCGGCTTCGGCGCACCCCGACCACACCGGCGTCAACTTGGAGCATGTGTCTATTTTGCGCCGAGCGCATCAGCCTCCACTGGCCCGGCCAGACCAGTTCCTCGTCTCGTCAGGGTGGCACTGCTTTGCAAATCCACGTCTGGTGGTGCGTCAAACTTTCTGCGCATCATCTGCACATGCACTTCTCCTGGCGCAGCCGCTGAGCCGCGTTGGAGTGGTCGGACTGTAGGAGAGCCGAATTCGCGCCTGGCGTGGCGTTGCCAGCCTGACGTGAGTGACCACCGCCAGCGCTCGCCCGCGTGCCGAGGACGTCGGAGTATAAACGCGCCTTTACAAGGCCTCCATACATCCCACTGAATGAATGATCCACAGTGGTGTAGAAGTAGCATGCCTGGCTCCCAACCCAAAGGATTCGGCTTGACCACCTTGTTTTCTTTTCAGCAAAACTGCTTTTCTACATCACTACCCTCTAAACCAATCAGGATTTTCCAGCCACGGCAGCACTGATGCCAGGTTTTTCGCCGAATGGGACATTTAACGCTCTCGCATTACATTGCCGTGACTCCCATGCTTTTCGCTCGCATGTGGCCTGGCTGACTAAGTAGCAGGTTGAACTGCTAACGGTATTCCGGCACGACGCATGTTCCGGAGGTAAACAAAGGTTTTCTCTCGTGCTATCGGCAGCACATACAGACCAAATGTATGTGCGGAGTTTTAATTTTTGTTAGCGGCACCAATTTGTCTACGAAATGCCTTTTTTTTTTTTACACGAGAAACCCCATAAATTATAGCGGGAATGAGCACCGGCACCAGGCGTGTAATACCTGTGCCTCGGCCAAGCCTACCCAAGCCCCACAAATTGGTCGGCTTCAGACAGACATAGCTTCAATAGGTGCAACAAAACGTCAATGCACCGGGAAACCATTATTCGCAGAAGCCTACTGACTGGGCCGCTATTAACGGGGAATATCGTCCTTTTGCCCTGTTATCTGAGACTATGTTGTGTCTAAAACAATGTTCAAAATAAGTAGCTAAAAATGGATATTTTTGCAAGTCCAGCACAACTGCTGCAATATTAGCAGTGCTATAGCTCAGCAGTCTAGTACAGAGACTTGCATATTTAGCGGCTGAACTTCAAAATTTAAATTCCTCTGCTCAAATTACTGGCCTGTTTGGGTTGAAAGATCACACACAAAGCAGCATACTGCGGTCCAGGCACATAGCCAGGATTTTTTTTCGGGAGGGGCCCCAGGTAGTTTCTTGTACCCCGAGGGTGGGGGAGTCTTGCAGGGCATCACATGACCAACATAAGCACTGCCGAAGGAATGGGGGGAGTGGTGATAAGTTACGATTTGGGGGGGGCCTGTTGGGCCATTTGGTGGACATGTGCCTGTTACGGTCTGCTTTCTTTGAGATGTAATTGAACATTAGCGCTTGCCTTGTTTGTCCGTAATTAATGATCAACTGCTGTTGGCTATGAGTACAGTTTTTAGAGAAGCGAGCTGAGCAGCCAATTGGGCAGCCTGCTCCACCTGCTGGACGAAGAATCAAAGGCCAGCGGTGGACGGGTGAGTTGCACGGATACGTTGAAAATTACTGTCTCAATTTCACGGCATTTTTAGTTAGAGAGGCAATGACTCTTCCTTGTGGCATTAATTGCTATGAGCAGATGAAACTGCATTTTCGAAGGACCTGTGCAACTTGTCCATCCACCGAGCTGAGCCATCAGTTGTTTCTTTGTCAACAGGTGTGCAGCCTGTTCAATCCGTTGCTCGGCTAGCCTCCTCTAAAACTGGACTCGTAGCTGACAGGAGTTTCTCCAGGCAAGTGTTAAATTGCATCTCAAAGAACATAGAACAATGTGTATGATGTTTGCACCCAAATAGGCTAGTAGTTCTCGCCAAGATATCTTTAAAAGTCTGGCGCTAGATATGCAAGTCTTGGAATAACAGCTGACACTACATAAAACAAAAAAACTCTGGGTTCTTGGTTTCAATAGAGAGGTCAGCACTGTGCATGGCTATTCAAATGCAGGTGCGCAGTGAAATCTTTCCCGCAAGCACAGGAGGTGCAGCTGCACTGTGTGAAGAACTGGACCTGCCTTTTCTGGGCTCACTGCCCCTCGACCCAAAGCTAGGTGAGGCATTAGAGTGTTTCTCTCTTTGGATATGTTAACAAATCATCTTGCGCTTTGTGCAAAGTTGGCCTCAGTGGGTGCGCGATTCACTATTTGTTGGAATAAAGGTATTTGGCTGTGGCTAGTCTTTTTTATGCAAAGCATTTGTGGATCCATTCTCAGCACCTCTCTGATAACTGTTATGCAGGGCCAGTATAACTGATTCTGGAACCAGTTTTGCATCACCATTGGCTGAAGCAACACCACGCCCCTGCCATAACTGTGCTTGGGCTGATAACAAAGAAGGGACATATGGCGTGGCATCAGTTCAGCCTATGTCGAAGGGCCCCAAAAGTGCAAAAATCGATTGGAATTGGTTGCAGAATCGTTAAATCATCCCGAGATTGGTATTTCCACCTGGATAGGAGTTGTCTATACTCCGTTTCATGCATAGCAGTCAATGCTGCCAAAGCTAGCGTGCCTGTTCGCGCAGCTACGTCCACACCGAAAAAGTAGTTCTCCGTACAACCAAAGTGAACATAGGCCTGAGGGCCCGAACGCCAAGCGCCTCGCAGCTTCTACCATGATTGGCAGTGCTAGCACTTTGTTTTATATCACTCATTATTTTCATCCAAACACTAACCGAGGCTTCGAGAGGAACGAATGATATGTGGCGTAGTAATATGGTTGCACGGACACACTGCTTCCGCAGCATTGACTGCTATGTATGAAAAGGGGTAGAGGTGGACTTGGAAGAAGGAGAAGAAGAAATATGTAGGTAAAGAAGGTCACCTCGGTACTAATATACGGATGGTGGGTGCTCCCATAGGAAGAGGCGAAAAAGGGATTGTCTAGCAAAGGTAAAAACAGCGCTAAATTTGACACAAACCGCACAGAAAGACTGACAGGACAGGTTCTGTGTGGTTTGTGTCAAATTTAGTGCTGTTTTTACCTTTGTTAGACAATGTTCCACCAACTAGCCCAGCAAGAGGTGCTGTTAAAAAGGGATAGCCTCAGTAGGATGCTTGGCTTATTGATATGTCGTAGTTTTATTTATTTATTTTTTCAGTTCTAATGGGGGTTTAGGTTAAAGCCTTCTCTACCATCATTTTTGACGGGTGCAAATTTAAGTTATTTATCTCTCCTCAGTTCTAACTAATTAGACTGGAACCTCTATTCTTACAAACCTTTTCCCAGCTTTGAGCTATCTATCCTGCGGTTGTTCGACTTCGCAAAAAGCAGAAATTCCATCTCTTAATTGGGGACGCTCCAAACCCTGGCCAACACTGCCATGGGTATGTGTCATTCCTGTGGAGGCCAACAGCAACATGGGCATCAATGGAAGCTCCCATTCTAATACGCATGTACTTTGTCTATGTATGCTCAGTATACTTCCCTTTTGCACAGCAGTGCTCGTAAAGTGGTCTCCTTCCTAGGAGCACCTTCTAGGTGCCTTATTTTGAATGTCACTGGGACATAAGAATCAGATGGCCAGCCTTTGTTTAGTCCAGATTTCGTGGAACCCCCTTGTATGTAGCCCATTAGTATGGCCCGCCTTGTGTTAGAAATTCTCGTAGCTTAGCATTGCTTTAGTCTCTTCGATACGGCTGCACTTGCTGCACCAGTTGAGAGAATACAGCACTTTAGCATTCGTTTTGCCAGTGCAGTGCACGCCCACTGCATTTCTGTATAGTATTTGCTTTGCAGAAGTGCCCGCCTAGTTCAGCACGAGTTCTTGGCTGGCTGGCACTCTCTGAAACGGAAGAGCAGTTGTGATGCAGCACTGTGGCAGCGTCCATGTGTAGAGCTCTCTTGTATGACCATATGACCGCAGCCTTAGTGGCAATTCTTTCTTAAAAGGAGGCAATGTGTTGCTGGTCGTGGCATCAGGATTGTAAACTTGAGCTGTCAAGTTGAGCTCAACAAGCAGCATTTCAGCGCGTATGTAAATCGTGTGTAATACATGCGATGGCTTCTTTCAGGAAAATGACGATTTCGCAGGGTTGGTTCATGGCAACAGTTCTTTGCAATTTGCTACTTGGAAATTCCTCACACGGTTCCGAGATTTTGGTGGCGGTTGACATGGGCAGCACGCAGCTGGCTGCAGTCTGGTGGCGACGCCGACTAGCATACACATCCACGTCACCATTTGTTTTGGAAGCAGCCACTGCTGAGCTGCACTTGAATTGCCTGAACTGGCACTGCATGCTTGCGGCATGTTGCCGCGGAACTAATGCAGAGAGTGCCAGATCGAACAGACCTTTAATGTCAAAGTATCTTTTATTTTTTCCTTACATGTTTGGTTGTATCCATTGCAGCGAAGGCATGTGACGAGGGCAAGTCATTTCTACGCGAGCATCCCGATTCTCCTGCAGCCGAAGTGTGCAGGGAGGTTGTGCAGAGTAAGTTCGCTAATTCATGTTTTCCCATTCATTTTCCCATTGCCTTGGGCTGAGGATGTGCAGCAGTGACAGTGCAGCTGCATCTTTTTTCAAGCCTGGATTATGTCATCCTCACCAATGACCAGAGTGTATTATTGGCCTTGGAAGTCTGGTTCGTGTAGTACTTCTTAACTTCGTAGGTGTTGTATCTGAGCGGAAGCTTCATCATTTGAACATGATGCGTCTGTCGCATATAAGTGCAAATATAAGTGCGAAGCATGTCGGTGAATGGGAAGCTAAGTGGCCGAGCTTTGGGTGTTTCGTGCACAAGCTTGTGCGTGTCTTCAGCCTTTGTAATGCACTATACGTAACAATCACAGCGAAACTACTCTTCAAGCACTTAATAAGTATTTGTGTGGTTGCAGCCTGAAAAAACCATACACAGAATTTGTAAGCAGAGAGGTGCTGCCTTTTCTCCGTCTTAACAGTAGTTCGATGCATGCTAGGTTTAAAAAAGTGAAAGAAATTCAGTGATAGAGACAAAGAGAATTCGCATACTGTCTTTTTGAAATGTTTCATAATTATCGTTGCTAGTTGTGCTGAATTGTTTGTGTCTTGTGATTCTCATGTCCACATCTTGTTTTAAGCATTGAATAAGGTGTTCAAGTATAAAGCATTATTTCACTTGACATTTTAGCAGTCGGCCCAGAGCATTTTGGGATATTTTTTCTCCGATTTCTTGCGCAGAGCTTTCAAACGTCCTGGCAGGCCAGTCCAGCTGAATCTTGGTTGCGGCCATCCCTGGATACCTTGCGTCAGACAGAAGCTTTTATCTTAAGTTTTTGGACGCTTTCTGGCCGTATTTGCAAGCATTTCGTTAATGCATGCAGTCCTGCCAGAAAGCTGTTAGCCTCTTTTGTATATACTCTTACATGTATTGCGTGCTGGCGTTACGTAGTAGTCTGTACAGCCTTTGTCAAAAGTAAAAAGGCCAAAGGGTTTGATAGAAGCCCTGCCTTTCGGAAGGGTGAAGACTAGAGTTTCTTCCACCTTCAGATTTGAAACACGGGTGCTGCATAATAAGCCATGTAGCATGGTCTGGACGCAAATCCCGTGGCCTCTGTACATGGTGAAGGCTGCACATTGTAATTATATTGTGATTAAAGTATCCATTTTTCATGTACACCGTCTGCTTTTATCACTGCGCAACGTCACATGAGATGAACGTCTCAGCTATATTGCTTGCAGAAACTAGTTTAGAGTGCAAACTTTGGAATATTCTCCAGTGCTAGTAAACCCGGGGCTCCGCTGTTAGCAGCCGATTTTAACATGCTGTGAGGTCAGTCTCGGCTTCATGTGCGTTTATTTGGCTGTACAAAAAACGAAACTGGCAAAAATAGACGACTGTTTATCGTCAGTTTAAAAGTTAGATTACACAACGCGTTCGCGATCTGGGTGACCTGAAAATGGGCCGAGCTTTTAGCCCGGCCACCTAAGAACACTGCTGGTGGTTAACGCAGCTAAATTTGGCTACGGTCCGCCTACAGAACGCAGCGATCACTTCTCATGCTTGTTCTTCAGTAAGTAGTCTAGTTCCGTTTTGACGAAATGGCGCACATTGGGGTCGGGTATCTTGGCGACCGCTTCGGCGGCGCGGGCGCCACCGTCCTTGTAGAATTCCACGAGATCTTCGGCATACTCTAGCCACACACAACGCGAACAGCCGCTTCCACAGCACTCCTCGTCGCCCGGTGCGACCGGCGGCTGCCCTGAGGGCCGTGTGGTACGTTCCCTTGCGACAGAGGTCGCGGACTTGTCGGGTGCCGCTGGGTCGTCTTTGTCGTCACGGTCGCTCGATAAATGCCGACATTCATTTCGATTCACCGTGCGGTCGCGTAGAAGCGCGGCAGCTGACGCCGAGCGATGCGAAAAACTGGATGCTGTTTCGAGTATGCTCGTGGCGAACCTCAGCATCGCCGTCACGAGCTGGCGACCGATGCAGACGTCCCGTTGCCGCCATGCTTTCGCGGACGTGCGAACAAGCGCCATGGTAGTATCGACGGTTGGCGTGAAAATAAGTGCACGGGGGCATATTTCGAAGGGTATCGGTCAGCTTCTTGAAAAAAATGATAATAATAATAATAATTGGTTTTTGGGGTAAGGAAATGGCGCAGTATCTGTCTCATATATCGTTGGACACCTGAACCGCGCCGCAAGGGAAGGGATAAAGGAGGGAGTCAAAGAAGAAAGGCATAGAGAGGTGCCGTAGTAAAAGGCTCCGGATTAATTTCGACCACCTGTGGATCTTAAACGTGCACCGACATCGCACAGAACACAGGCGCCTTTGCGCTTCGCATCCATTGAAACGCTGCCGCCGCGGTCGGGTTCGAACCGGGGTACGCCGGATCAGTAGTCGAACACCCTCACCACTGAACCACCGCAGCTTCTTGCAGTTTTCACGGTTTTGGTGTCCACTAAGATAGTTCCCGCGCCTTTCCATTTTCAGCACTGCATATATAGAGCAATTGGCTGCACCGAGCATTTTTTTTAACGGCTCATTAGTCCCGAGCGCTTGGGCACAGTTCTGCCAACACAGATGGTCCCCCTATCCTGTCCCCTCACCTCTTTCATTTCTCCATTCTGTCTGCTATCCTTTATTTCCGCTGCCCCATCTCAGGCGCTTCAGTATCGATGGCAGATGCCGAGGCTAGCAAAAATCTTTTCCTTCCTTTTTACTATTATTTTTAATAAAACCACCACCAACACAAAGGGATGTAGTCCCGCTGCAGTTTTTGCACTTGCGTCCTCGAAAACTGCCTGTGCGGGCCCACAGTGCTTCGAACGTATCTGCATTCCCTCACCCATGCTCGCGAAAAGGTATGCACAAATTTTCGCTCCTGAAAATCGGAGGTGCAATATGCGCCAATCCAGAAAGCTCATGAAAACCTGGCAGGAAAACAAACAGCAAGAGCTACTTATGGTTAACTTCGAGCGTGTAACGAGATTTCCTCGATGGATGGACCCTACTGCACTTACCTGTAGCCTGCTTATCAGCATATGTCCGTCAACAGCCAGCTCTTCGCACAATACAAAAGAAGAGATGTGAAGACGGTTGAAGCTTTATTTTCCAGTACAGTGAATAGCCAAACCAGACAAAATTTCAAGCTGCACTTTGTACAATGAGGCCAATATCCAAAAATTTCGGAATGTAGCAATTTAGTGTACTGTGTCTAAGCAACAACACGTTAGCAAACAAACAAAAAAACTTGGAATATTAAGAAACATATCAAAGTGACGTAGGTGAAGTCCAGTGTATTGTGGTCACAGAACTTTTCAATTTATATCCCACTGAAGTTTACACACGGGTTGAAAAAAAAAAAGGAAGGAAGGAGGTCCTTGCACACTGACAAAGCACAACTGGTGGTGGTTATGGGAGCAATACATGCCACTGTATTGAAGCCTTCGATGATGCGATCAACGCGAGGAGCTGGAGCTTGAGCGGGCATGGCGTCGGGGTCCACTTCCTGCACCAGCTGGGGATCGCGATCGACGTGATGGCCTTGGTGAGCGGTGTCGTCCTGGAGGACTCCTGCAATGCCCGAACAGCAACCTGTTAGAAGGGTGTGGCAAACTCCAAAGAGAATGAAAACTATGCCACTGTCAGCAGGAACCCAAACCGCAGGTTTGGCAAGAGAAGTTTAGGCAGCAGTGAAGACAGAAACTGCATGAAAACAGCAGTAGACCATGAACGATTCCAACCATCCTAAGTAAAATTGGTTTTCTTTTTCTCTCTGTTCCACACTGCCAAAACAGCTCTTTGCCCTAGCAACCAACTAGGTTGTCTTTGCAAAAAACATGATGAGGTCATTACGTGATGCATTTTCACTCGGTGTCTACAGCTAACAGCTCAAACTTCAAAAAAAAAAAAAAAAACTTCGTATAGCTGTCATTGTTGGTTGAAGTGTGAAAGCTAGTGCCAAGAGACATGAGCTTTTTCATTGGCAAATCCTGCTTTAAGAATGCTGAATTAGCTGCACTGCCAAATCCAAAAACTGAGTCCTCTAGTCTCCTGCCGGTTCCTTTCACGGCGGCGGAGAACGAGTTGGTTTTGGCAGCGATGCCCGCACGTCCATACTAGGTCGAAATAACGAACTTTCAGTTGAAAAAAACGATCTCTACAGTATTGCTGGCGTCTGTTTTAACACAAAAAACCAAACTTTTAGACGCCACAAAGCCCAAACTATTGGGCGTGAAAATGTACATGTTCCTACGAGGTGCGCGAGGTTCCTCAGTGAAGCCCGAAATATCGCGCAAGTCCGAATTATTGGAGTCCAAAAAAGCGGTCGGCTACTGTATTTCAATGGCTATCGAGATTTACCATGTAGCAGTGCCACAACTCAAACTTTGAGTTTTATAGCGACACAGAATCTCGAAGGCTCTCGTCGAGACTGTCACCATTGAGAATGGCTACGTGACAGGGTTATTAGACTGTAAAGGAAACTTTACAAGCTAAAAAAGCTCAAGTTCCTACTTCATAGAATCTGTACCCTTGAATGGTTTCATGCAAGAGCACATAGGCAACTGTGCCTCGCGCAAACATTACCTCTGCCTGCAAGGCTCCCAAAAAATCCCTCTCTCTGCAATGAATCCACGCTAATCCCAGCAAGTGCCCTCACACTTTATTTGGCCGAAAAATTATGGCACGAAAACCGGCCGTCGCCACCGCCGCACCCTTAACCCTTTGAGGGTTTTTGCCGTATATGTACGGTAGCGGTTTTCCGTCCCGCAAGGCCTTTACTGTACGGGAATGGTTTCGCCATAATGACTATGCATGCCCACTGGGAGGTGCTGCCACCTCCTAGGACTTACAAGAAGCGTTTGAAATTTGACTGCACTGCCCTCTTGCGGAAATAAACATAACCGATTCTGGCTTCAGCATGTAGCGCGGTCAGTGGCAACGCCCTTTCGTGGTTTCCGTTTCGCCGTGTGATCGCAACGGAGGCGCACAAAACTTAATTTTTATCTTTATTGGCACTCCCTTGCAGGGGCCACGAATGCTGATTTCCATCTTTATTGGCACGGCTCTTAGCTTCTTTATCACCGACGCTCACGAGGTATTCTCGCCCTCCTTGTTTACTGAGTTTCCTTCGAGTTCTTCAGATGCATGGTAAAGCGGCGATATGGCCGAACGCACTGCCCGTTCTCTTGACGCCGACAGCTGTGACTCTTCCGCGTTTTATGTGTGCAGACGCGATAAGGCACTGTGCGTAGACCCGTGCTGCAAGGAATACCACACTCCGAAATACTATATTGAACATTTTGCAGTTCTGAGTGATGATGACAGCAAAATACTGTTTCTGATTTTTTTTAACTATTTCTTTCCGACTTTGCACATTTTTTACATTCAAAATCCGCGATAAAGTACTTTTACCATCTGGGAAAGCTTTTTTAAAAAAAATTCAATCCTCAAAGAGTTAATATTTCCATACCTCTACTCTCTGTGACGTCATAGAAGGACCACAGAGCCAACTATGTGAAATCAGCAGCTTTAGTTTCGTTCTCGAAAAAGCTTTTTTAACGACCTTTTAACGCAGGTCTGGAGCAGAAGTGAAAAATTGGTCCTTGAGAAAGGAAATGGCGCAGTAACTGTCCCACTTCTCAGTGGACACCTGAACCGTGCCGTAAGGGAAGGCATAAAGGAGGGAGTGAAAGAAGAAAGAAAGAGAGGTGGCCTAGTGGACAGCTCCGGAATAATTTCAACCACTTGGGGTTCTTTAACGTGCCCTGACATCGTACAGCACACGGACACCCTTTCAAACCCGGGTAGTCTGGCTGAATAGCCAACCACTCTAACCACATGAGCCATCGCAGTGGGGGAAAGGCGAGCAAAAACTTGATTTTGTAGAGCACGTAGCATGGTTTCTATAAGGACAGTTTGGCACAACCGGCGTAGGAGTTCCACAAGTGCCAGTTTTGAACGTTGTAACTCACCGGCCTGAGCGTCCGCGGCTGGGCGGGGGCGACCTGCACAGAGAAAGATAAATATACATTGAACATTTTCAGGACACACTACGTCTACAAAAATTCCTGTCACAGTTATCCGAAGAAGAATGAAATCGCAAATGAGGCAAGCAGCATGAATTTCAGACCTACAACAATTACGTAATTTGGTGCAGAGACAAGCACCAATTACATTTTTCTCTGCCTTGGACACACATGTTGGGTTCGAAGAAATTTAGTCGTCTCTTTTCTCATGGTTTTTGTTTTTTGTGTCTCATAAACACTCTAAACAGACTGTGCATTGCTGTACAAGTGAATCGATGACAGACAGCTGCCTTTTCGGTTGTCACGGTCGCATGACGCATTGTCATCGGTCACAGGCCATGTGGTGACTGAACACCTTAACGCATTCTCTTGTCACATTACATGAATGCTCCCTTTAACTTTTTCTTGCACATTTTAAGCGTTTCACCACGTGAGCTATGAAGAGCAAAGCTCCGTAAGACAAGGCTCTTCCGTGGCAAGAGGGACGTAAATGGCCACCCTGGAAGAGGGCACTACGAAGCAGCACAGTCAAACGTTGGTCGGTGCGCACCACGTTCCCAACTGGTGTGAGAAAGCTGCAGCTAGCCGCTTCCCCTGAAGCCACGACAAGAGAGCGGTAGACACCTTCGCGGGCGCGACCTCGGTGGCGACCGTCTCCAGTGTGGCGGAGGTGCTGGAGGCCGCCTTGGGGGCATGGGTGGGCTGGGGCGCCGGGGTGGCACAGGGCGAGGCAGGAGCACCGAGGCTGCCGTCACCTCCTGACCGTCAATCTGACCTGCGATGCCGGTGGGACACAAAACGTTACGAACACATCTAAACAATCTTGACTGCTTGAACACTGCAGACAGAGTAAAACGAGATTGGGCTAGTTGGTCGCATTCTTGTGTCATAACTGCAGGGGACAAACACATTCACAGAGAAGAAACACACAACAGTGTTCATCCGTGTGTTTTTTTTTTCTACACGAACGTGCTTCTTTGCTGCCGTTATGATACAAGAATACAGACATGGGCTTGTGCTTGTCATCAGCCTTCACTCATTAGGCATGACTTATTTAGTTGCCATGACCATTAACATAACTGTACAACAGATTACCTCAAATTAGGTTAAAGTACCCCTTCTGGTTGCAGTCCAACAATACTAGATAGTGCAGTTGAAAAAAACATTAATCGCAGGTTGCAACTGACTGTTTCAGCTTTTCCTACTGGTCATGCAAACTTTCTGACAGAGAGGCTTAGCATGGAAACACAGGACAAGAGAAGGACGCCTTGTGTTTCTGCGCTAAGCCTCTCAGTCAAAGGAGATGTCAAATTCTGCGTGCACTGGAACTTGCTTAAACATGTAAGAGTGAGCAGGATGGAAAATGATTGCTTACATTAAACAGGAATATGGCAACAGGTGCTTTTAAAGACAACACCTTAGACAATCACTGAGAGAGGGGAAAGAGCAGAAAGCAAAGCCAACAGCAACCAACCCCCGTCCATGTGGCGCATCGCCCGCTCGGCATCGGCAGGGTTCTCGAACTCTATGTAGGCAAAGCCACGCGACAGGTGGCTATGGGTCCGGTCGGGGGGAAGTTCAACGCTCTTGACGGTGCCGTAGCAGCCGAAGATCTCAAGCAGGTGGTCGCGGGTAACATTGCGTGTCAGCCGCCCGACGTGGATTTTGCAAGGGCGGGGTGGCGACGGCGTCCGTTTACGCCGGCTGCCGCTTGAGGCAGTCGCATTGGCACTGCTGCCTCCGCCGCCGCCACCGCCGCCTCCTCCTCCACCACCACCACGTGCTCCGCTTGCCGACCTGCTCGTTTTCCCCCCCAAAAAAACAGATATGGCATTACACATTCTGTCTGAAGCTTTTTGCTCATCAGCTATCAGAGGTACAGCACCTGCACGCTTCCGGTAGGAAACTCTCATTCATCAAGTGGTCATTAATCAATATTAAATTGTAAATGGGGTTCAATGCCCCGAAGCAACACATGAGCAATGAGGGACACAGTAGTGGAGGGCTCCCGATTAATTTAAGCCACCTGGGGTTCTTGTAACATGCGCTAACATTGCACAGCGCGTGGGCGACGTTTTGCGTTTCGCTTCCATTGACATGCAGCCACTGTGACTGGGACTTAACCCAGTTCCTGCGGCTCAGCAGCCGACCACCCTAACTACTGAGCCACTGTGGCGGGGCATTAATTTGATCAAGCAAGCAGAGTAATACCGCTGGCACAGTTACATCAACTGACAAGGTGCTCTCCCCCTGAGGTGTTTCCCCCCACACCCTGAAAAGCATGAAGGTGGTTTTTAACACACACCCCATTGTGGAGCTTTCTAAGTGATGCAGCACGTGAAGAAATGCCGTCGATACGAGGCATGACTGGCAAAATAATCTGAATATCTGTTCTTACCAACTGTACATATGAAGCGCACTTTTCACTTGAATGGATTGCCAGAAGAAGCCGATCTTCTGATTCACTACTCCTGCAAACTGTGATATTCCTCCAGGTCCCGTTCACTTTTTCTTTGCCTCATCTATTCAAATCGACCAAATTGGAGGCACAAAATGCCCCATTCAACACGCTACCAGCCATTCGAAGTCCGGTAACACCATCCTGTGTATAGTTGAGACACTATACTCCTGTTATGGTTTAAGTTATTCTTACCTACCACAATAGGGCCTTTATTCAAGGGAATTTCCAGCACAGCACAATTTACTCAGCGTGGCATCTTCGCCCCGTTCCAATGGTGCTCAAAAACCAGCTCTTATATCACGGTTCCAGCGCATCAACTGCCGATTTCTTTGATGGAAGTGATAGCGACAGTTCTGCACGTCCAAGCCATTCCACCTCGGTTGACTCGTAAAAAGCCTGCGCCTCAAATCACACAGAAGCACTGAAACTGCAAACATTGTGAAGAAAACCATAAAGCTGAACATAAAATGAGTGCTTTTTCAAATGACTTTGAAGAGCACAAGTACATATTTTACAGTCTCCAGGGACTTCTCTGGCAAATAAATAGCACATTAGCAATACAGTGCTAACTTTTTGCTCTCTTGATCAGAAAGCTTTGCATCAAGTATTTTGCAGCTTTCCATCCTGGCATAATAAGTAACAAAGTTTATATCCTGGGAATTTTGTTGCCTTTAAGTTTTTACTCCAAAACTGCCCCCTTTTGTTTTACAAGCCTTTGTGTCGGCCGCCCAAATCTTTCCAAATCACTTTTTTTTTTCTTGGCATACAATGGTCATTTCAATTTTAGTGCATTATTTCGGACATACGTACACGTATGCACTACATACATCCCTGAAGCCAGCTTTTTGGCAGGCGGCCTACCTGCCACATCTGGGACACCCGAGTAGGGAACTTTAGGCCAAAGGATTTTACAGTAAAATCCATTTTTATGTTTGTGTGTCCCTGAGAAGGAAGTTTCCTTACTTGCAATTTCATATTCCACAATAATGTTTAAACTGAAAGGCTGCACAAATTTTTAAGCATACAATCCCAAAACCACATTCTTTTTTTTTCCATTGGTGAGGAATGAGCCAACATAGGCAATCGGTTTCATGTTTTGTTTTTGGCGAAATATTTTCCCCGTTTCTTTCTAGCTCTTTTGCATTTCCCTTAGCTACAACACCACCACCTTCAGTCAAGCACAGTATTAAAATGTGCCTCTACACTGTCAGCATGTGAAAGCAGCTAGCACGTCTTACGCGACAGCGTATACAGCTCACTCGCTCGAAAAGCCATTGGCATAGTAGTTGGCACTGCGTGTCGGAAATAATCGGGGGGGGGGGGGGCTGACTGATGATTGATTGGTATGTGATGACGAGTAAATGAAATCACTGTAATCAATCTAATTAAATAAATTAAAAAAGAAAGAAAAACATTGAAAAAAGGGGGGTTCAGAGGGGCCAAAATGCGCAGAATGAAAAGCCAATGTTTGATGAAGCTAATTAAGAAAATTTAGTGCGTGTAATTGATCACTTAATTGAAAATTTTTTCTAAGAAATGAAAAATGCATTCAAAGGTGTCAAACTGCTCAGAATGGAAAGCCTGACCCAGTATGCTGTCATGTCATACCCATAAGGCAAGCTTAAGTGTCCGCTCCAATTTTTATTGAAATTCTAATGCTCAATTTTCTCTCGGGAGAAGAACTCTAAATGGCACTTCATAAAACAGTAGCATAAAGATCGTGCAGCTAGCGCTTTCGCTTTTGTTTTTTTAAAGAAAACCATGACGGCTATTGCTGTTCGAAACAATGCATGATGAAGTTGCATGACAACAGCACAAGCACAGGCAGGCAGCCCTTTGCAGGCGGAAACAGTTTCTACCTTCCGGCAAAGCTGCTGCAGAATGCAGCACTTCAGTGGTCAAAAGATAAATACGACAGATATTCTCCCAGCCACCCACAATCCAAAAGCTTTGGAAACACCCGCAACCACGCACTACACATACCACATGCATGTCACAAGCGCATTTGATGAGATCAATGAAGCAGGAATGTGTACATTACTTGGGTGCAGGAGTAGGGTCTTGCTTTACAGGCCTGCGGTGGTCAAAGAAGGAGTGGCATGCTAGTTAGGCAGGAAAGCACCAGAAAGCCGTCCATAAATGCACGCCGATACCACAAAGCAAAATGCACATGCGACAAAGAAATGAGCGCTTCGTTTCCACGCGAATGTGCAGCAGGGAGCTCTGCGACTCACCTGGAAACACGATTCCGCCGTCGCCGTGGAGACACCGATGTAGACCGGGACGATGAAGAGGAGGAAGAGGACGAAGAGCGGGACGACCCGCTGGAACTGCTTCCACTTGAACTGCTCCCACTAGAGCTGCTGCCGCTGCTGCGTGTGCACACAGAGTACGGCACAGACCGCAAGACAAGTCAACAAATGCACCGTCCCTGACGTTTCACCATATTACACAGATCAGACTGCAAACACAAAAAAACCAATACAAGCTCCCTCGCTCACGACACAAAGCAGCCATGCTGAACGAGTACACCGGATGAGGTTAAATAAACCCTAGCACATTCCACATGTCTGAATCAAGATATTTTAGTTCACATCATGAACACATACGCATGAGTAAAGGTTTTTGTGAATATGAAACGCTTCACAGATTTCCCTTGTTGACTTATCTGTGTGTCTGTGCAGAACTCTGGTTTCATTAAAAAAGGAGTGCGCACAATTTTTAGAAGGCTTGCTTTGGTTTTGGTTTAGGAAGGTCTAACGTTCCAAAGCGACTCAGGCTATGAGGGATGCCTAAGTGAAAGGCTCCGGAAATTTCGACTACCTGGGGTTCTTTAACGTGCACTGACATCGCGCAGTGCACGGGCCTCTAGAATTTCGCCACCACCGAAATTCGACCGCCGCGGCCAGGATCGAACCCGCGTCTTTTGGGTCAGCAGCCGAGCGCCACAACCACTGAGCCACTGTGGCAGCTAATTTTTAGAACGATTGTGAACTAAAATATCTAGATTCATGTAAGTGAGGTATCAGTATGTCTTTTGGTGTTGCACGTTCACTTCTGGTTGTGAAAGAAAAGAGTAATTTGTGTGTTTCTTTTTAATAAACCGCAGTTCTTAGCCAGTGCTGGTCCTGTCTGCTTCCTCTGCCCCTTGTCTCTGCGCTGTTATTCGCTGTCAGTATGCACAAACTAGTTCAACTTGCCGTCTTACTGATGTCTGAATATTCTATGCGTATCTCAACTTGTTTTTGGAATGTTTGTTTCTTTTTTTGCGAAATCCATTCGTTTTACATATTTATTAACAGCACAACTGCTGCACAACTCACGTAACACCGTATCTAGGGACCTTAGACGTTGCCGAAACTAGCAATCGAGGCGATAAATATTTTCAAAACTACAGCTATCAAATTTCGTGAAGACTAGAAGGGGCGTCAATCGGGCGCAGTTCACAACGGCCCACAATAGACCACGTGCAGTGCGACAGCCAGAGCAGCAACCAATCAAGAAACAATCGCGTATAAGAACTACGCTGCATGCTACTTCTACCGCAGTTAGAGCACATTTTCAATTAATGCGACAATTCCAATGAGACAATGAATTGAACACATGGGAAGAGTCAAAGCGAGAGATGAACTACAGTGAGCAAAGCGGGAAATTCGAATTAGATGAATTAGATGTAAAGAAAAAAAGGTGCAAAAGGTTGGCACTTACCTCGCAGCACTGCTTGAGCGCGAGCTACTTGTGGACGCCGTTCTACTCTTCTTGGTGCGTTCTCGGCTTCGATCTTTTTTCGCGTCCGCCGGACGGGCGCGCTTGGGACTTGCGGCCCTGCGAAGTCGGCACGCAGGGCGCGAATTCATCGTCAATGCTTGCCCTACTCGGGGTCTTTGGCAGAACGAAAACTTGTTCGCAAGCCACGAATAGGAGCAAGTTATGGACACCTCTCGTTCCAGCAACGGCACATCGGTGACACCACAAATACTCACATGATCACTGTGGCCAAGGGCACCGAAAGTCAGACTCGGTCTGAAATTGTAAGGAAAATGAATTATTTGACAGAGCGACTTTCCCCGCGACACGCTTGTCGAGTTAAAACAGCCTAGGCTTAGCACAGAATGCTGACGACGCCGGCACACGCCACAGTTTGTAATTCGGCAGCAAATTGCCTTCACATCACGCATGTACAGCTGTCGGGCAGCACTGCAGTGCTATCGCGGTATGCTAAATTCAGCCAAGGAAACTTTAAACGGTCACCTTACCGGCAGTCGCTTCCTACAACGCACGCACAAACAACAAACTACACAACCGGCGCCATGGTGGTCGTGGCTTGACCGCGTCGTCGGCTTACAGCCGTTTACAGCCGTTAACAAGTTTTTCCGAATAGACAAAAATTACACTTGTAAAAACTATTTGACTATTTTTGTAATTGTCTAAACTTCAAAAATGTTTTTGTGTTAGTGTAAATTGGAAGGTTGTTACACGCTAGGCGACCTTCGTCTTCTTTGACGCTTTCTTTCAAAACAGAAACCTACCGAAAACACCGAAACCATCTGACGATTTGGAGCTATGGCGGCACGTCATTTGAGCGAGTAGATGTGATAACTGCTTGTGATAGTTGTCATTGTTTGGCGTTCTTTACAAGTCACACGCACAGTCCAATCGTTTCCTGCCCTTTCCAAGACTACAGTGCTCTAGAATATGGGTAGTGGGTTCAGGAGCCAGCGCGCTCCATGCGATGCGGTGAGGCGGCGAGTGTCGACAGGTCCCGGATGTAAGCGGTGGCGCTGTTGTAGCGTGGGCTGTAGGCTCGGCGCGCCCGCGCGCGCGGCTAGCAGTCCCGCCAAGCTGCCTGCAGCTGTTTGTTGCTTTTTGTGCGGTGCATTTTTCCTCTTTGTGAGTTCGCGGCGTTAAGACTACGGTCATGCCGAATCGTCGGCGTCAACGGCATTGTTTTGCTCCCGGGTGCAAAACGGGATACCAGTGGACGAAAGGCGATCAGCCGTCGCTCTTCGCTGTGTTAAAGGATGAGAACCGACGGAAGCAGTGGGAACGCAACCTTCATCGAAAAGATAAGGTTTTGGACGAAACCTGCTGTGTGTGTGAGCTACATTTCGAGCCATCATGCATTGTGAGGGACTTTATACACATCATTGACGGCAAAGAAGTCCGCATCCCGCGTGGAAAGCCGGAACGTTTACCCGATGCGGTGCCAACTTTGCTGCCGAACGCGCCGAGCTATCTGTCAAAGAAAATACCGCTACAGAGACCACCTAGAAAGAGGAAAAGCACAAGTACATATCCTAATGAAGCGAAAAGACCACAAAGTAATGCTTCCGACGTTAAGGAATCGAGGTGTCCGGGCATTGACACTGAGAGTAGCGTGTTGGCGAACGACCAAGACCATTGTGAAGTTGACGAAGCATCTGTGCCGGACGATTTTTCTAAGCTGGATGTTCCTTCAAAGCCAGGACAGTGAGTTTACTGCAATTTGTGACAAAGGAGGGTTGCTCTACCCGTCTCGTGTGCTTTTTTTTGATGGTGAGAAGGCTGGAAAACCTTTCACAACCTTTTTTTTTGTCAGGAAAAGCTGTGCAGTAACAGCATAGTAGATGTTATGGTGCTGGGAAAATCTCAGATTTCATGTGGTGTAGGGTGCAGCCAGCACTCAGAAGCGCTCGCAGTCAGCATTCTCAAGTTTTATGTTTTGACAAGGCTGCATTTTTATGTTAAATCAATCAATGAGTCGCGAGAAGCTGGCAGGAAAAAGAAGCTTCATGCTAAGATGGGCAAGTGCTCATAGTCTCGCGGCTAAATGTACTGTGCAAACAAGAAAACACGGCATTCCTTTGAGTAATTCAAGAATAGGTTTCACACTGTGCATAGTTGGAGCGCTGCAATAGAGGAGTGCTTTGTTTTATAAAAGTTATTTTATCTTGTCTTGCATTCATCAGCGTTTATACATCGGCGGCAATTGACCCTTCGTTTTCATGAAAAAAATGCATGCATCAAAATAACAATTAAAACAGGGGCATGAAATGTAAAGTTCGACGAAAACTCGTCCGGTCAGGTAGAAGATTCATGTAAAAAGGAAAGGAACGCCGACCAAAGGTCAGAACGTCTTCTTTTTTAACAACCTTTGGTCGGCGTTCCTTTCCTGTTTACAAAACAGAGGCATGCATACCACACTTAAAATTATCGCATTCACATATAGTACGCTGTACACACAACGGTCTCCAAGTGAAGCGTTTTTTTTATTGCAATTTCTTGTTGCCCCGCCCCTCTACTAAAACCCTTCCGATGGCTCAAGCTGGAGTACACTCGGCCACGTTTGCCGACAGCTTCGAGTTGGCCGCTGGATAACCCCGATGATCGATAGAATTTTTGCTCCTCTCCCTGTACTCAGCCTTTCCTATGGGCGGCGATAATACTAGTATGCACTAACGTTGAAATATGGGAGCCGTACCTGCAAAAGAGCATGATCAGCGTTGCGAAGCATTAACGGGGCCGCTCGTCCGCACCACCGCGCTATCGGCTGTTGGCTACTACTACATCTAATTTTCTTGATTTGCCGACAATATCTGTGTACAGCTTCACCTATTTGTAGGACCTGTTTTAAAAGACAGAGCCTTGCTTATTTCTCCGACGATTCTATGCACAGCGCGCATCCACGGCGCGGCGCGCCGCATTTCATACAGCCCATGCTCTGGTGGCGCCATCTGGTATCGTCGACACAAGTCGCCTCACCGCTGGCCGCTCCCTGAACCCACTACCCATATTCTAGAGCACTGTACCAAGACAACGGTTTCGGCCTATCATGGACGGAGATTCCGCATCTTCGAAGTGGGGACCTGCGCTGTCACGGTAATGCGATGCGATGTTCTTCCTTGTCATGTCACTCATGAAGAAATCCAATTAATTGCAGGCTGATGGATATTCTGAACAGCCTTCAGGCTCAAGTTGACGCCGAGCGGCGATCAGTGGACATTATGAACGAGATGTACCGACAGTTCATCTCTCTGTGAGTTTCAGCAATGCTTAACAGTCGTACTTATGAAAACCTTCATCTTTTTCTCCTGCCTTAACGTCGTCCACATTTTATTCTCCAGACCAAACAGTGAGAAAAAACCACAGCAAGATGAGACAAATTCAGGTCAAGGTGACTTAGCGCAAAGTATGAGCTTTTTTTCTTTGTTGCTGTAGCTAATGGTACACTGCCGGTCATTTTAAAACGCGGCAACGTTTGTACCGCAGTAATGTTCTTTGTTCTCATAAACTGTGTTGGGTACAACGCTTGTTTTGTTTTTCTTTCACAGCCTTGAAAAATCTTGAAGAGCAGCTGGAAAATGCTAACTCCGTGCTAGTTAAAGCTAGGCAGCTCAGAAATGGAGATGTAAGTATAGTCTTCATCAATCATACAAAGCAGTGTGCATTAATGGGTGATCCCATATTCATTGCTGAATAATAATAATAATTGGTTTTTGGGGAAAGGAAATGGCGCAGTATCTGTCTCATATATCGTTGGACACCTGAACCGTGCCGTAAGGGAAGGGATAAAGGAGGGAGTGAAAGAAGAAAGGAAGAAGAGGTGCCGTAGTGGAGGGCTTCGGAATAATTTAGACCACCTGGGGATCTTTAACGTGCACTGACATCGCACAGCACACGGGCACCTTAGCATTTTTCCTCCGTAAAAACGCAGCCGCCGCGTGTGCGATTTGTAGATGGGTCACCTAAGTTTCGTTTCACTAGAGTCAGCTATGCGTCTGAGAATATAATCACTCTGGGAGTAGTGTGAGTGATGCCGTACGGAGTTGTACTTTGATATGTAGTTAATTTATGTTTCTCTTCTGAATTTTCTGAATTTTTTTTTATAGGCAGGCAATGAGCCTAAAAGTGAAAGGCATACAACAAGAGCGAAAAATCGTCCTGGGGAGCCATCGAGGAAGGGTGATGACTGCCTGAGTGATAAGGTTTGTGTGACCCATTTGGTTGCTATTCTTTTTACACACACAAAAAACCTGCTCCGTATTGATATCTGCACAGATAGTTTATCGTCGTGTTCTGTTCGGGAGCATATTGTGCACATAAATGAGCAGCTTTGCTCATGTATCAATCTAACTGCTTTGTTTCTAGCATGTAATTTAAAGCAAAAAAGTGGGAAAAAATGCTACTATTTCCCTCATGAAAATGCGAGCCCATCTTTTGCATATTTCTATTGTTTGTTGAAATTTTGATTTAGTGCAAATGCTTGGTACAAGCTTGCACCTGACAACAGCTTTAACTTCATCCACAGCCCCAACCCATTGGAAAGTCAACTGTGCCAAAGCAACCACTGCGACCGCGAAGTCGTTCTGTGGTTTCAGCAAGAAAACTGAGCACTGTCATCAGAGGACAGCCGCGCTCGACATCCCAGACAAGATGCCAGAAACAGCCGTCACAGCGCCGAGCCCCAAGTCCTTTGAAGAAGGTGGACAGAATCAACTACAAGTATGTCTCTCATTTAAGACAAGGGGGAAATATGTCAGAGTAATTCGGCCTGTACATCGTAGCATGCTGTCAAGCATGCAGATGCACTGCTATAATGTTGGTTAACGTGTATTTTTTTTCCCCACCAAGGATAAGCAGGGGCTGATTTATGGGTGTTTCAAGGATGCGGCCCTATTTATACAATGCATTTTGCATAGCTTTCTCATAAAAAAAAATCTCTCACTTGGGATGGGCACGGCAGCCCACGCCCCCTTAAATTCACTTATTCCCACTAAGGATAAGTGGTGCACAAGACTGTAATATCTGTAATATGTTAGGCAATCACTGACGTTATTCCTTTTACAGGAGCACTAGGGAAATTGAATTTTGGTTTTTATAGTAAGAGTTAATAGTAGGCCGTGTCTTTGTTGGCATTTATGAAGCAGCAGAAAACATTTTATTGCTGAGAAATCGGAACATAAAATTGGAATGTTTTTTTCGCATCACTTAGTTCAAGCTCTTGACAGTAATGCTAGCATTGTGTGCATTAGGGACTCCACGGTCGGCCGTTGTAGGTTGCTGGTGGTGTGACCTAGACTGTGAGATCCGTTACTGAAATCACACATCATGCCTTCAGAGTTATTTTTTGGAAGTGGCTTTGGATTGCGACACCTGTCTTTCGCCTTTTGATATTTTCTAAATTATAAAATCTCGGTTTTCTCTAAAATTCATCTTTCTTTTGTCATTAGAATGCAGTAATGAATCAGTATTAAATGACAAAAAAAAACATTCAATGTTTCTTTAGTGTTTCTTTAGCACGTTTCTATCTCTGATGTATTTCCTGGATCGAAACTTGTTAGTGTGCTGTTTTTTTAGCCTCTTGTGGTGTCGGCAAGTGTGTACAGACATCTGCCATCCAGCATACCGCAGTGTGCCTGCAACAAAGCAGTTTACTTGTTTGTGGACAAGCATTCATTGTGTATCCATCAGTCTGTAATAGTGATTTATATGTGGTGATTTGTCGCCCATCTATCACCACTGCTTGTTACATTAAAAATGGCATTTTTGGTGCTCCGTGTTCATTACAGCTCTGGAAGATTTGTTGAACAAGGCCAAAATTGAGACAGGGCTCGAAAGTTAGTCCCCGGCCTTAATTTATTTGTTTGCTTTTCTGGTGCACAGCTAAAATCTTTGCCCACTGAATAGTTGTTTACTTGTGGGCCCTGTTATTAAATTTGTTCCTGTTAAAGTTTGTCACAGGCTAAGACACTGTATTACTTGTACCTTGTACTTTTGATGCCTAATGGTTCTTGTAGGCTGCAGCAAGCTCCTGCAGCCCATTTCAGTGCAAAGATGGAAAAAGTGTTTCTTTGCAGATATCAGCGCTAAGGGGGACGGTCATCTGAAGTTATTTCAGCGACATTCTCTATTTGGGTATGAACTTAACAGGCATGGCTTTAACCAAGTTTTAACTGGAAATGCTCCGCTTGCTTGCTTTTGCTGCTCAGGCTGACTGGCCAATGATTCTTTATACCATTTTTTTCTTCTGATCTGACAAAGTATATGTTGTAATTTCAGTGTGCAAAATTTCAATTTTCATTTCTAGCTTTGATGTTGCTTTTTGTCTCAGCTATTGCCAACACCGTTTCTTGACTGTTTGCCCTTTGCTCCCCTGAATTATGTAGTGAACTCTTGTTATTTTGAACTCCCTTAATTTGAGCTTTCCGTTTATCCAAACAGATGCTTTGGACCTGCCCACATTGAGTGCATTAAGAAGGTGCCACTTAATTAGAAAAAGTTTTCGTTCTTCTTTGAGCTTTAATTATCTCTGAGAGTTGACTGCATTTTTTTCCAGCAACACATCAATGCCTGCTGCACAAAACTCGGGACTTAATTTTTGCAGCTAGTTTTGTTGGACATGGTGAACATGATTTACAAACATGCTGTACTCTGTGCGGTTTGCTTAGTGCTCACTGCCCTTCCTTATGTTCACTTTTGAAGGGACTCTGACGACAATGCCGTCTAATATTTGTTGTTCATAAAAGTCAATCCGGCGGCTCTTTCTGGGTACTTCGATGTAAATACGCATTTATTACTGAGGAAATCCCATTTAAAAATTCTCCCATGGCTTGATTTAAACTCATACTGTCTGTATACGGAGAAAAGGACTCTGTGATCACTGTTTTAAAATGAATGTTGGTGCAGGCTAGCCTCTGGGATCCCTGGCTCAAGATCGACGCATCACAGTGACTTGCTTTAAAATCGGGTGGTGGTGGCACCACGTGTCTCATTTTTTGGCCTTTTCTAGCCGACAAAAAAGCAATTTTTTTCAGGCATAGTAGCGTTTTTATCTTAAAGGGACACTGAGGAGAAATTGAAGTTGGCTTGTATCGATAGAATACCAGCTCCTGATCACAAAAACGCCGCTCTTACTGAAAACAAAGCTCTTGTAAGGTAGAAAATAGCAAGAACCAAAATACAGGTATCGCCACCACAGGCCAATCTCGCAAGTACAAGCGTGGTGACGCCATAGGACAAGAGACGCCACCTTGGAGGAATTTTCCTTCCTACATGCTGTCGCGAATCTCTGAGGCTGACAAAGGAAGGTTGCGCGGTTCAATATTGGAGTAAGTTTTGTTTTCAAACCGATAGTGCACTTTTATCACACAAGGAAGGCAGGCAAAAGACAACCTGAATGTTGGAAGCAAAGAAAACCGATTCTTGGCGGTGCTACAGGCGGCCAGGAGAGTTTCGATTTGTTATGGCGCTTCGCGTCTATGAGCTTTGTGTGCCCCGTGGTTTTGTTTTTGACGCGCCTCAAACAGTAGAGGAACTCCAAGTGCCGCTTCAAGTGCTAGTTAACCTTTGAAGGAGCCTGTTAAGGCTAGTAAGATGATCGCCAAGGTCGATTAAAAACTATGATGATGGCATGATGGTCGGTGATCGTACAAGGCAGTTTGCAGTATAAAGAGCACTTGTGTCTTCGCACGCTCGCCCGGCGAAACATTCCCGGCTGTGCAGTCAACTTCAAGCTACTTAACGGAAATCGTTTATTATGGACGGGAGACAAGGTACAAGGCAGTTAAGAAAAATTGCTGATGGCCTAGCTGTGTTAGGCCAGGATATGCGTAGCGAAAGCGCGGAGATTTCTGCATCGGAAGAGTGCATTCACTAGATGTGCCTTTATTGACGCTCATACCCTGAGCCGTCGTGGCGGAGTGGTAGAGTCTCCGCCTCAAACGCCAAAGGCCGTAGTTCGATTCCGAGCCTCGGCACAGGATCTTTCTTTTATTCAGTGAAAGGGCGGGGGGTTTCAGTGGCTCCCATAGATGCCGCCACCGAATACGTTGGTTAGCTGTTTAGCACGCTTATGCTCCGGCGTAATGCGCACGCGCACTTCACGGCGACGTCGTGTCGGCCAAAGCGAGACCCTTATACTCCAACTGCGCTTTTTGGCGGCTTCGGCGCACTTTGACCGCACTGGCGGAGACTTGGAGCATGTCTCAGTTTCATTCTGAGAGCGCCAGCCGCCGCCGGCCCGGCCAGACTGATTCGGCTCCGCGGCGAGGTGCGCGTTGTGACGTAATTCAATAGCTTTGGCAGTTAGCCGGAGCTGTTCTTTTTGAGCTCTCGGCTAATTTAATCCATTCACAGTGCACATCTGAAGGTACCTGCAAGTGGGCGAGAGAGCCTAATCCAGTGGACCCGTTGGATCTAGCGGAAGCCGTTGAAGCGTCGTGCGTCGGCCTTAGTTTCAAGCCGCCAACTTTAAACGTGACCGCCCTTGAGCACCCACCCGTTTTTTGTGGCAAAAAAAATAAATAACTTGGCCCTTGCAACCGTGGGAGACCTGCTGCACCGTGCAACCGTGCCGTTCAAGGAATCCCAATCCGTTGGCCCCAATTAAAGCCCAGACAAGCCTCCGATGGGCGCAACGCGCCGACCTTGTTTTGGCCCCTGGCGACTCCCCGCACTGGGGTTACGATATTTACTTTGCAGTGGCTGCTTACGGCGGAAGGGGGAAACGACCCACCGGCCCTAACCTAACCGTGCTCCCTCAAAAGCATCGCACGCTCTGTGGGGCTGAGGTCGCTGAAATGCAGGCCGGAGTTTTTGCGAGAACTACGTCGTCGTAACGCTGGCAAGACGCCGGTGCAAACATAAACGAAGTGACGATAGCGACCCCCGATAGACGCTTTCAACGTGCGGTGGCGATAGCCTTCATTTCGGCAGCTGCTAGACCGCACCGCTAGCCACCAGAAACCACGGAGTCTGCGTTGACGTCACGTTTCATGTCACTCTGTCCTATGACGTCATAAGAGTTCTCCGTGACGTCATAAGAGTGCTCGAGTTTGAATCAGAGCGGCGGGAAAAACTTTTTCAACTTCGAATCCAAATTTCTTTGAAATAAATGCATCTTTCACTCCCGGACAAGCGGCAACAAAGCCATGAAATTCCGAACTATCAGATTTTGCTAAAAAAAAAAAATTGATAGAGTTCTTCTCAGTGTCCCTTTAAGCACATTGTAATCTATCTCTAACTTCAATTTGTCCTCCATGTCCCATTAACTGATCTGGAAAAGAATTGTGGCTATGTTGGGATTGCTCACGTCAAAGCATCCCATGTTTTCACATCTAGATGAGAAAAGAATGTATTCCAACAGGGAACTGCTCGGCACTCCAGAAGCCCTGGCACAGATTCGTCAGTTCTCAGCACTGGTGGATGAAGCACGAAAGTGTGCAGCAGTGGAGGCCGAGTGCCCCGAGCGGCGCCAGTTCCTGGCCATGTATGATGCTGAGGTATGTGCCCGACTTTTAAACTGCAGATCGCCTTTCATTGTGCTGGTTATTGTATTTATATAATTCCTACCCTCTTGGCCAAAAGCTTTCAGGACACAAGTTTTGTGTTTGAGCCACGTAGTTGCGCACTTGTGCCCACCGCTCAAGCTCAACAATTAAACCTGCAGGGATGAGGGCAAGGGACTTCCTTCTCCCCTGGAGATTTGGAAATTTGTGCGTGCTGTAACTGGCCAAACTACAGGCCTCGAAAGCAAATCCTGTGGTCTGTAGACTTTTGACCAAGGCTGTGTATAGACCTTTGCAACGAGGACTCCTTGGGCACTGCCAGATTACTCGCTGGGCTGTTGTGCACCCGCTAGCATGGTAGAAGCAGCAGTGGAACTGGCTTGCAACAGTCCAGAGAAGAGGCATTTCAACGCAGCCTCTAACACCAGATGGAAAGGTGTATAGTGTATATTTCAGACGGGAAGGGCAATAAGTTACAAGAAGGAAGCGGAAGTGACATAGGAAGGAAAAAAAAAATTGGTCTGGTGTACTGTGTATGCCATGTGGGTTTTTAATGTGCCGAAAGTGCATATGGGCTATAAGAGCTTTGCCCTATACTCCGTTTCATACATCAGGTGCAGTGCTGTCAAAGCTAGCACTCTTGTCTGTGCTGCCTATATCCATGATCAAAAAGCAGTGCCGACGACACGCTGTCGCTTTCTCGTTCCTAAAAGGTCACTCGGATAACATGCCTCCCTTTATTTTTTTCGTGCAGACTACTTCCGCACCTTTCACACCGTCGCACCTGATGTATGAAACGAGTAGCGAATGCCTCTGGATTAGGCCACCTAAGGTTCTCTAACATGCGTTGATATAGCACAGCACGTGGATGTTTTTGCATCTTGACTACACCTTAACGCGGCTGCTGTGGCCAGGATTCTATTTTTGGCAGTCGGACACCATAGCAACTAACACTATCCCTGCAGGTGCATGTGGAAATGATCACTGCATTCATAAACTCATGCATAAAAATTCATAAATACTGAGCTAAGTAATGTAATGACATTACAATAATTAGCTAGTTATTTTATCTTAAATATAATTTGGGTCTTCTTTGCTTGTGCATGCTGATTACAGGTTGTCCTAGTTATTGATCTCACCCCATGTGTGCCTAGCATCCTACATATAGGACACTGCTTTTTTGTGCAAAAGTTTATTGTATAAAAGTTTTGCCACTAGCATAGGTTCAAGAGGGTCTGCTCATTTCCTCTGCAAGCGTTGCGCTGTGTGCTTTCAGGTTTGTGTGTTGTGTGTGCTCAGAAATATCCGCCAGTCTTATATGGGTGCCATTTTGTGAGATTTGACCCCATCAACTACATTGTAATACACTGATTCTGCAAGGAAAATAATTGTTGTTCATTGTCGCAATGTAACGACTGCACATGATGAGAAATGTGATCTTAAAGTCAGTGTCAAATGTTTGAAGCCCTACCACAAGTAACAGGTACAGAATTTGCCTGGTATTCTACATTTTCGAACAACACAAGAGTCTGTCTTCAGGAATATATTTCTACCGATACAAGGTTGATCCTGAATTCTGAGCTTCTGAAGTGGAATAAATATTTTAAATCTTTTCAAGTTTCTGAAGCTTCGGCTTATATATGTTAACAAAACTTGAGTTATCCAAATTGACTGCATGCTGCGTACTGGCATATACTAATTTCTAAGCATTTGACCCTTCAGATTGAAAAGTTACTCTTCTGTGCTCTGAGGTTTGCTTGCCTGTACAGCCTGTGTGTTGTTGTAAACTGTGGCCACAGGGCAAGAGAACTAGAAATTGGAGAAAAAATGGCAAAGCCATTATATACAAGGTTCTGCTCTTATTTCAAACATTCCAAGTAAGAAATAAAAAACGAACAATGACCTGGACGCAGCCACACGGTTTCGGTTGAACGCTATACAGTACTTTCAAATCCTTATACTTACAGAAAAATTACAGGACCACAACCTGAGCTAACTAGGATGGCTAGCTAGGTGGCAGGTTGAGACCAGTTTGATGAGCCAAAACTGGCAACATATCTGCAAGCGAAGTCCTTAGTCATTGTTGGCGTGAACTGCCCCGTACAGAGATGCTACAACACTGAAATTCACTAGCACATTCATTATTGTAACTATTCCGTCTTGTGACTATTCCGGTTTATTGTAACTATTCTGTCGGGAATAGTTACAATAAACCTCCCGACACTGGCCCATGCAGTCTGAAGCAGCAAAAAGTTTCAGTGTTGTCAGTGTTCAGTATTGTCATGGAAGCCACCTGAAAACATCTAGTTTTACGTTGATAAGTTTTCCATTACCTGCGCATGTTTAAACATCACTGTCTTTGACTTTGCAGAATGACGGATGTTTTCCAAGGTAGTGTGCATATAAAATGTGCGGTTCTCTTCTTTTGTTTTATTTAGTGGACATGGTGGACTAAGCCTCCTTTCTTCCTGTTTACCCTTTCTCTCTTTTTTTTGTTTTCCTTTTAACCTTCTTCCTGTGCGTAGGCTAGACAACTGGGTGGAATGCCTGCTTAAATTTCCTGCTTTTTCTTGTCTCTCTCAGGTCTGTTGTTTTGTCTTTTTTTTTTTTTGCTGGTAATCATTGTTTAGGTGTACATGTTTACATTCCTGTGACATTGCAGGAAGATGGTGGTGATGGGGAGCCGGGCAGAAATAAAGGTAAGTGAGGCTCACTCGAAAATGGATGCAGGCTGATAATGTCGTAGATATATTCGCACAGCAGGTTGGTTTCAAATGCGAGCACAGTGACAGGATTGCCTGATGATGGTGCAAAGTATACTGCTCACTATTCTTTGACTGCTGTGAAGAAGCAACAATAGCATGGCATGCTATGCCTGCTTTTCTGCAAGATCTCTACTGTGCTAGTAGAGAGCATCAAAGTTGAAAGGATGCTGAAGTTCCAAGCAATAAATTTTATTTAAAATTAATTCATTATAGTAAGTTGGCAGTTGCAGTCATAAGCACTTTTCTATACACACTGACAGTGGCTTAAGAGTGCTGTTGTAGATTCAGGGCTATCTGCTCCTGGTGCAGACCCACGTTTATTGAGGGGGTTTTGTGATCTTGTGAGCCTTTTTTGTTGGAAAAATAAAAAGCTACAGGGCAGTTACGAGTTTGGGATGGAAGTGATTTAGCATTAGCTGCCTTGTAGTTACGGAAAAATGGAGGTGCTTTAGAATGATTGAATAACGGTGTGGGAGTTGCTGGGCTCGTGTGTCAGAGATTCAGTTTTACAGGTGGATGCATGAGTGCAGGTTTACCTGCGGGTGCCCGGTGGTGGTTTGCCGATGCCAACAGCATAAAACTGGGGAAAGAGCTAAGAATAGCTAATGTTTTAACCACTAGGCCACTTCAGCGAGGGTCTGGGTATTAGTGCATCCTTCTGATATGCGGGTGGTGCCGGGTTTGTATGTGCGAAATGCATTTTTCCAAATGGTGTCCGGAGGTGCACTCAGCGGAGGGTGCTGTGCGGATGGTGCCGCCAACATCTCATTTTTGAGGATGCAGCTAAGAATGGCCAATGCCATAAAAAAATTGAGGTGGTAAGATTTTTCTGCTACAAATTTCTCGCTTATGGAGTAGGGGGGTGTGTTCACTTGCCTTTCTTGATTCGACCCATGCTTTGCTCGCAGGTTTTATGCTCATTGAAATTCACATGCCAAATACTGCCTCAAAAATCCAGTTTAAAAATCTAGTATTTCAGAAATCAGGCTTTTTGGGTGGTGACCATTCTTGTGCTCCAGCTTATCTCAGCACTCAATTTTAGTTCAAATGCCTGTTGCGTACTAAATCCCACTTGATGCTAGTACTGAGCATAAACACATGCCCGTTATTATGTAGGTTAGAGCAAACTTGTAGCTGTTTAGTTAGGCAGTGGGGAAATATTTGTGGGTTTGACTTGGGATATCTGAAAGATTCAAATGCTTTATGCCTTGTCTTCTACATTCTCGTGTGGAAATTTCCAAAGATATTTATAAAAAATTGCTTGGACAATTTTAGTACTGACTTGGCAATAAAGGCACATCCCAGCAAGTCCAGTATACATGAAGCTCAACGAGAACGTGAAGGCACCAGGAGAATTATGTTTCTGTGACGGTCCCAGTAAAAAAAAAAAAAAGCAATTGGAACAAATTGTATTTCTGATTGGTTTTAATTGTACCAATTCCGTTTCCATCTGGTTCCAATTGGAATGGTGTTCCAATTTTAAAGCCTGAATGGACTATCGATTTAGGCCAATTTCGATTCCAGCTGGTGAGCCTAATTGGACTAACCAATTGCATCCAATTGGTCTGTCCAACTTCACCAAATGTGTCCGTGTGAATGTTTGCGTATTCAACAAAGAAGGCAGAACTAATATGGTTCTTAAAATAAAAGCTATCGGCAGCTTTTCCTAATAAATTGCATACATCATCAGGACTACCACTGCAGTTGATATTAAATTAAATAACTGTGCTCAGTGGGCAAGCGCCACTGGCCCCAGCATGAGAGCCTCATAAATGAGGTATATAGGTTGGAACGCAAGTGTCTTCTCTGGATGTGTGTAGTAAAATGTCTGCTTGTCTGTTGGCCTTAATTTCCATTAATGCATGTGATTTTTGGCTCCCTTGTAAAAATGTTGATTGAAACCAGGCGGTGCGTCTCTCAGCAGTCCTCACAAATCACTTTTCCTTTTGCACACTAATTATATGTTAAGTTTTTATTGAATTTCTGTCATAGAGAAAATGGACTATCCTTAACTGTGTGCCATTTTTTTTTTCATATAACAGATGTGATCGTCATGACTGTCAGCATTTGCTCATGCATAGTCTAAATATTCACAGGTTTAAGTGCGCTGTGCGACTCCTTTCTACATACACTGTTTCATAATTTGTTCGCTTACAAATGCCTACATTCCAAGGTCTTTTTGTGCAGTGCCTTCCGTGCTGTTATCACCAGAGTTTCCAACACGGAACGAGCTTCAAGCGGAATTTCACGCCTATGTTGACAAAAAGTGCAATGCCTTGGAAAAGTGTGTTGCAGAATTTTGCGCCACCAGCGTTCTACCACTCCTGGAAAGCACAGAATGCCCAGACCTGTTCGTATCTATGGAAAATTTTTCCCCCACATTTTGTCTTGGTCCTCGTGTCTTTAGTCCCTTTAGTGTGTGTCAGTTGTAGTTCAGAGAGCTCTGGACTCCTTTTATGAACAGCACATACGGGACCGAGAAAGTGTAGAATATTAGCATTAGTTTTTATTTTTCGCTATGTTGAAGGACACAGTATCTACAGATAAGTGTGGGAACCTGTCCAGCAGCTGGTACTGCTGCAGGCTAGTTGATTTATTGTAATGAAGTGCACTGTGCGCAATGCCGCAGACATTGACACTTAAAGCACTTACTTGCGATTTTGTGTGGCAACTTTCGATTCATGTTGCTTTATGATGTGTGTAATTTGATGACATCGAAAAAAAGGCAAAAACATTAGTACCAGGATTACATGTTTGAAGATGGTGCTGTGTAGTTGTAACTAATGCTATGGTAAATGTGATTTCAGGGGCCAGAGAGCAAGTAATGAGGGTACTTGAGGGTGTGTTGAGGGATGATTGTCTGCACCCGCTTTACTGAGCTCCTTTGTTTCAGGGAATATGCGGCGGCTATTCAAACCTTTTATGGAATAATCTGCAACAAGGGTCGTCGCTTTCCACCATTCGTTGTCCAGGAAGAGTGACAATGGTACTTTTTCTTTTAAGTGCTTACAGGTGCATTCAACACCGTCATCCGTGGCTCTGACCATTGTGATGCCCTTTCTACATTTTCACTGTTATATTTATATCTTTCTCAACCTAATGTGTGCAAAATAAATGTGCATACCTATTTTGTGAATATGTGGGCAATGTTAAGCCAACGCCTTGATGCAGGTAACAGGTAGCAAATAAGTGCGGCTGATATGGGCACCTTATTTTTATAGAAAGAGGGAAACAAATAACGCAGTTGGTGGATAAAGAAATTGGTAGGTGGGAAAGAAGTGTTTTCTGGGGAGAGGAAAGGAAGACCAAAGGGTGCCTTGCGACTTCCGACCAACAACTCCCTAAGATTGAAAATGAGCCAAGGATGTGGAGATCGAAATTCTTGCTTCTTGTGGCCAAAGCATGCAAAAAACTAGGGAGGCATTTAAAACACTTAAGCTCTGCCTTAAGGATGTGACGTGATAGCGCTAATGAGTTAATGCCTGTATATGCGGAACTGGTCATTCTCAACTTCACATTCATGTACCCCTGGGAGTCCCCATACCATTCCTTGCACAGTGGTACAGTACCTGCCCTGCGATGGCAGGTGCTGCCACCAGTGGATAAGTTGCTCTTCCTGAGCAACCTCTCATGATCAGTCATTAATTTAACTGCCACCTGCTAGGGTGGTTAATTTGCTCACATTCCGGTGGGTAGGCTGTGATGTTGCCACGTGACGTTGCCCACCTATATGTGGCTGCCTGGGCTACCCTACGCTGCCCTCTTTATAGCTCACAATGCCAACGCTGGATTTCCTGCGTAAAGGGGCCTTTAACGCTGTCGCGTTAATAGTTGGGGATGTGGACAAGCACATCTGATGCACTAGCGTTCTGCTGGCCATGCGAGGCATGTTGTTCAATTTGGCTTCGTTTCTGCTTCTAAAAGTTCTGTTGGACACATTCTCGCACATCTGAGCAAATGGTATTCGCGTGGCCTTGGCACCAGCTTGTGCTAATGGGACCGTTAACATATATGATGCCAGTGTCCATTATGATGGTTTCCAGTCAGCAGTGGCTTCATTTCTTAATACTGCTAGAGCTCAGCAGTTGTGTAAAAAGGGGTGCCCAAGTCTACATAACCTGTGTCACTGTCACGGTAAGCTGCAGGGAATCTTTTTTTTTTGTCCTTATCAATAAACTTCTTGCACTTCAATGGACTGAATTGAATTCTGAGAGTAAAGCTGGGGTACAGCAGGTCGCACGGTGATTGATGGGCTGGATCACGCCGCCCGCTTGCACGGTCTGAACTTTCACCGGTAGCGGCTGCTCCGTCCGGGGGAGCACTAATGCCAGCATACACTGCTGCATCGTTTGCGTTGATCGTCTATATGAACTGCTCAATGAATTGCATTTAGCAACACGGACATGCAATAAAGCTGTGAGCTGAAATTGAGTAACAACCGTGTCGCCATACTCTTTTGCAATGAAAATTGAAGTGGTGTGCCCACTTGACTGCTACCCATATTTTTATGCATGGTGACTCCTGCCATGCTGCGTACATCCAGCTTTCCTTCTTGGAGGCTGGCTGGACCTTCTCAGCAGTTGAGTGGCATGTGTCGTACTAGAAATAAACTTTGGAATTCGGAGTGTGCTGCCTCACGGGCCGCTGCCACTGCAGGCTGTGGTTGCCGAGCCCTGGATTTGCAATCTTTGCCGTCTTGCCGTCACGCTGCAATTCATTGTTATTGCTTTGTATGCACTGTTGCAGCATTGTGCTGTACTGGCTCCTTGCCGTAATGGCTTAGCTTAGATCTCACCCTCATTTGGGTAGCTGCCACTGTACCATTCATTGCTGTGTGCGTGGTTTTGCTCGTTTCTTGCTCGGTTTGCCTGGCCTGCCCCAGACGCACCTACTTGCGTTTGCGAGCAGCTGAATTTAACATGGCATCCAACACTTGCTTACGTGGCCTATCTCGGTCACGCACTATCACTGCAGTGCGCATGTAGTCAAGACCTACAGACTGTGTGGCGACCAGTTACCACGACAAGTGCACGGCCACGTGACTGTCCACATTCCGTCACCGGATGCTGACAGTCTACGCTGTTAACCCTGAGTCTGCCTTTACACCGGAAAAGGCTCCGTGTAGCAGCTTTCGCTGTAAAAATTGACGCCCCGCTTTCAGCAGTGCAACGCGATGTTCAGCGACAGCTGAAGGCGTCACGTATGTGGGTCAACATGATGTGTTGTTATCGCCGGCTTCGCTTTGCTGCAGAGAGGGAACGCAGTGCAGCCTGTTACCTCCCGAGCATTTGACGTCACACCCCTTTCACACCATACGCCAGGCCGACAACCAGGCAGACCTCTCCCGTTCCATTAAAGTCCCTTCTCCTCTTCCTCCTTCACAACATATATGATGTGAACAGCGACCAGTCCCCAACTCTCCGACGCCACTCGCAGCTGGCTTCCGCATCTGTCGCGGCACGTAGCCTTCCGCTGCCGGCTTGCACAATTATAGTGGTCGCCCGTTTTCACATTCCGCGCTTGCTCAGCACTTAAGGAAGAAAAAAAATTGCCGTATTTGATGTATCCTTAAATAATTTCGGTCACCTGGGGATCTTTAACGTGCACTGATATCGCGCAGCACGGGCGTCTTGCTTTTCACCTAGCTCCATCGAAACGTGGCCGCCGGCTCCTATCTGTCACCTTTGCAGCCCCTTGCGAGGTAGCGCTGGTAGCGCTTTTGCACCATCTGTCTTCCCTCGCCACACCTTTATGAAAGTATCGAACGGTGTTATCTAGTTATCACCACCTTCTCGCTGTCGAAGCCGCAACGTCTGTTGCTTTCCTTCTTTCGTCCATGCAGTTGCTGCATTTCCCCTTCCACACAACTCCTTTGCCTAGTGGCAGACGCAGCGTATGCGCAGCACCGTCCATCTGGCGTGCGCGTGGCATCGCTTCACGACGTTTCGGGTCCTTAGCGGAGTCATGAACTTTGCTGACATTTAAATACAATGGTATTAAATCTTCATAGTGCGTGCGAGCAATTGTGAGCGCAACGCATTGTGGCATCATCGGCGTCGGTGGTTCAGTGGTAGAATACTCGCCTGCCACGCGGGTGGCCCGGGTTCGATTCCCGGCCGACGCAGGAATTTTTTTCTTAATTGCATTTTTAGTACAACTGTTTGCTTCGATTCTCGGCCGACGCAGTTGATTTTTTAAATTGAATTTTCAATGTAACGGTTCTGAATTGTTTCCAAACGTGCCGAAAATGCGTGTGCAACTTTTGCACACTCGCGTGTAACCATACTTCAGCACGTATTCGACAAGACAGCCACAGTTATCAAAATTACGGTGGGGCGGGGGGGGGGGGGGGGTGCCGGCAACAGAATAGCGTCAACTGGCTCTCATGAAGTCATTGTTAATCCGCTTGAAGCTTGTAGCGCGACACCACAGGGGGCGTATACGTACAGGTGCGAAGTGATAAACCCCGGATAAAGCGCGATCTCTTGAGTACCGGCTTACACTACTAGCTGGAGGACATCCTTCTAGGGGCATCTGCAGCTCTGTTCATGACTGGGTGATCACCCAGTCTGCCAACTGACGCCATCGGGGTAGGGACGCCCTTAGATGGGGTGTCGCCCTAATCGGTTGCGAGCTTTCAAATTTCACTGGAATACCCGCAACGGTCTTTAATTCACCTCGCACTCCCTTCGGGTCCGATTAGAGGGGCCAAGGAGATCCGCATCCTCGGCCTCTTTATTCACCAACAACGACCGGGCACAACACTCGCAAAACTCCGCATGTATGTTGACCAGGTGGGTCGCATGGTCCGCCGAGTCTCCAATAAGCGTGGCGGGTTACAAATCGAAGCCAAGATGCTTTGCGGCTGGCACATGCCTTTGTAACGAGTAGAATTCTCTACTCAACTCCCTACCTTCACATGCGCAAACACGACGAGGACAAACTCGAGGTCATGCACCACAAAATCAAAAAACGGGCTCTTGACCTTCCCATTATATCCAACCAGCGTTTATTGGGCCTGGGGGTGGTCAACACCTATCGGGAACTCCGAGACGCCCATCTCGTCGACCAATATACGCGCCTATCACAAACGCTATCCAGTCGCCGCATTCTTGACCGACTCCACATCATACACCATCACCTTTGAGGAACGGGTACGAGCGCCAGAACCCTGGAGATGCGCCCTCAGGGTCCGGCCCATTCCCCGCAACATGTCACATCACAATGGCCGTCGCCAGGTGCGTGCGGAAGCACTGGAGCGACATTATGGTCGACAACAGCACATGTACTGCGTGGACATAGCCGGCCCCTACCGTGGGGGGTGGCTCACCGCAGCAGTGGTCCACAACACCACCACAGTGGCAGGACTCACGTTCCGCGCCTACAGCAAAACACACGCGGAGGAAATCGCGATTGCGCTCGCACTCTCCCTCCGACAAGTGAAACACATCATTACGGACTCGAAGGGGGCCTGTCGGAACTATGAGCTGGGTTGGATACCTCCTCTCGCCTGGCTCATCCTACAAAATTGCTGTCGGTCCAGCCACCCTCCAAATTGTAACCTCATCTGAGCTCCCGGCAACCAGGGACTCCAGGGCAATGAGTTAGCTGATCAGGCGGCCCGCGCGCTCACACAAGTGTGAGAGCCTGGGCACTCACACTTGATCTGCAAGCCTACTCCGAGCCTACTCAATCTCTAATTACATTCAAAGACATCACTACATATTATAAGGACAGTCATTGTCGCTTTCCGGAACCTTTTAAGAGTCTCCGGAGAGCAGACGAACGGCTGCTTCTCAAAATTTTTACAAATGCAATGTTGTGTCTGGCAGTATTGAAACACTTATATTAAAAATTTCATGGTGGCTGCAGCCTGTGCGGAGCGACATCCACGGACGTTTTCCACATGGTCTGTGCCTGCCCTTCCAATCCCCACCCTTCCCAGTCCATCTCCCACTATTCTGTGGAGGCCAGGGAGGCGGCGCTGCTCAGCTGCCATGACCAACAGTCCCAACAGACCTTGGTCGCCAGGGCGCGAGCGGCTGTAGACGCCATTGGGGCTCCGGAATAAGAGCTCCACCTGGATTTGTGAAGACCTGGGCCTTAGGGCCTGGGCCCAATCATCTCCTTAGTCAACACCACCATCACCATCCGCAACGATTAACCCTAAAGATTTGTTACACTAGAATATGCCCATCGAAATCATTTCAGGGTCCCTGTAAATTAACGAGAGAGGACGAATCGCGGCTGATCAACGAAGCTTCCGTGCCTGCCGACACTTATGCAGCTTTATGTTTATAGGCCTCATATATCCCTACCGCGAACCGTGTCGATGCCACTGGCATTATAGTACGCAATGGAAAGAATGTGAATTTCCAGTTGCCTGGTTGCTCCTGCATGCATCGCATTCCCTGTCACTTGGGCAGCATACATGCAGTTCGGCTAGTAGAGCGTGATTCGTTGATTAAATGCTCGTTTGAGAGCACTGCTGTCGTGGCGCGCGAGTGGGTGCATGGTCAGGCGTTTTTACAGCGATAGCTGCTAAGAGCCCGTTCCTGGGTATCGCGTAGCAGTAGTAGTATTAGTATGTCGTGTTCGTCGGCGTAACAGGTGGATGCTTTGCCATGGGAACCACTGGGAGGGTGGTTACTGCTCAAGGAGGAAGGTATTACCGGTAGGTGGTTACTACAGGAACCATCCAGAGGGTGGCTACCGTGGAAGGAGAAGGGTATCGGGAGAGCGGAGGAATTAACCCAACCGGAAAATGGTTACTGTGGAAGGAGGAGGGTATGGCCAGAGCGTTCGGTGGTTGCAATGGAAACAACCCGGAGGGCAGTTGTCCTGAGAGGACAAGGAGAGTTACGTACCTTAGAAGGAGGCTTCATGGAGAGAGAGTAGAATAAGAAAGTACGAGAGGAGGAGTGTCGGCTTTTTTTCAAACGTCGGTTTCTTTGTTTCGCCTCCCATCGTTTGCATTAGCCGCCGGCTGCTGTCCCCCTTAATCTCCGCGGCCGCCGGCAGCTGCCTTTGTCTAACTCATTTCCATTCCGATGTGATCGTAATGACCGGAGCACGTACTTAAGCCCCGTACGAATGGAGTCGTCGGCGGTTTCTGTACATAGTAGATTTTTCAGCATACCGGATACGTACTACCGGAGACGTATACCGGTTAATTAGCCACATACGAATGGAGTCGTTGGCGGCTTCAAAAAAATTTGGAGGACGTTTAAGCTTCGTCTTTACGAGTGAGACGCGACAGCGTGTTGCAGCGTTGCCAAGAGGTGCACGGAGCGCCATCGCCCGTTCGGCGTGACGCGTAGCCCGTTGGACAATTTAAGGAAAGGACGCCTGTCTCACATATCTCGGTGGACACCCGAACTGGGCCTTAAGGGAAGGAAATGAAATGAAAATTGGTTTTAAGGAAAGGAAATGACGCCTGTCGCACAATTCTCGCTGGACACCCGTACCGCGCGGTAAGGGAAGGAAAATCCCTTCCTTTAAGGCGCGGTTCAGGTGTCCATCGAGATGCGCCATTTTTCGCACACGGCCAATGCCGCCGACGCCGACGACGCTGTCGCATTAATATTAGTAACTTTATTTTGCAGGAAGTAATACAGTTAATTCCTGCGGGTGGCGTAAGGCTAAAGGCTCGGAAGCCTGACGAGGCCTTAGCCCCCATATGGCAACATGTGTCGTACGCCTGCCTCCTGTGCTGTTTCTCGCGATGTCCAAATACGGGAGTCATTCCGCGGGGGCACGATATGCCAGGATGGCGCGGTCAACAGCTTCCAGGAAAGGTCACTGACCGAGATCTTTCTGCGGTGCACGAAGCATCACAAGAGTGGCCAACAATATGTTTGAGGTTGCGGGCTCCTGTTATATGTTGAATGGGCTACTAGTCGTATGCATGCTCTAAAGAAGCTTGGGATCAGCTAAGGTCCGGTGATGACGCGGAAATACAGTCAAGGCCCGGCCGGCGTCGCAAAAGGTCCCCACGGCCTGCGGCACGCTAGATGACTGGCCTCATATCCCCTACCGCTACGCTCAGTGAAGTTTTGTCAGCATTTGCCTATCTGGAATGGAGGGAAGGTAGACATGGACAGCGGTCAGGGGGCGACGTCCGTGGAGATGACGGCAGACCAGCGGCAACGGCGAAGGATGGGAGGCTGATCTAACCGATGCTTGAAAAGAAGGAGCCGAAGGGAGGAACTGGGAGGTCGACCTCAAGCAAACGGCTAAGCCCCGGCTCTCAGGTCGTGTCGCCGCCCCGGCCAGTCTCCTGTCTTACTCTCCTCCGTCCGCTATAGCTTCGATCGCGCTCCCCGCTCCTGTCCTGTCGTGCTCCTCTTATATTCTAAATGGTACACCCGCTATATGCATGCTTTACACCACGTTATCAGCGATCGGAGGGATGTTTTGATGAAATTCTTTAGTACCATTTAATTCTGCACCGAACGCTCAACTGAATGTGAGAAGGAAGAAGCAGCAGCCAAGCGCGGTCTGCTCGCTGACCACGCGCTCTATATGGGCATGCGAGCGGGTGCTCTCGCGGCGAAGCAGAAGAAGATATCCCGTCCTGCGGTGCAGTCACGGTGACCAGCCCTGCTGACCGACTCTTCGCCCTGCCCTGGTTCGGTCTGGCATCGTCCCTTCTCGGGCTGAAAGAGGGACACATCGGCGGTGAGCGGGAAGGTTTTTTCTGGCTGACAGGCATGGGGGGCCGCTAGGAGACCGGAGAACGCCATTGACGGCAGAGCGCAGCCCCTGCCGGTCACTTATGTGTGCGTGTGTAAACTGCACGTAAAGCGTAAAGTTCACAGGAACTCAGCCAAGAGCATTGGGAGGCGAAGCTGACTCACACAGTGCTCCCCCTTCAGCACCAGCTGATCGGTCAGGCCTGGAGGGCCGTATTCGCCAATGGTTTCCCGGACTTGGCCAGGGTGAACCCCCCGCGTAATATTAGTAAGTGTATGTGTGGAGGGCGCTAATTAGCATTTTGCGGCAGAATGGTGACAGTGCCTACGCCACTTCATACGTATTACGGTGCCCTCCACTGTGGCGTCCCCCATATTCCATGTATTTATCATTGCGGGTAGTTGTACCCCACAATTAGCATTTTTTCGGTTATGACCACCTGAATTTTACTGCGGCAGCTTTATGACGTGTGTTTCCCGGAGTTAAACTGCATTTGGTGTTGGAGGTACTCTGCATACTGGTACTGCCAGTGCCTCCTATACATGGACACTGACAGTGCTCAGGTGGCGCTGCCGTCCTACAGCCGCTTGGCTGTTGGCAGTCGCACGACCACTGAAGCCCCGACGTTTGTCTTGACATAGGGAGTCAACATCTGCAACGATGAGAGGCGCGCATTTTGCCGATAGCGTTCCTTGCCTATAGGTGCTCTCGTCATATGCCATGCAGTTAAGCTCGGCGCATGCCATTTGTGGCTTCACCGGAACGCTGAAGCGACGACAGGTGCCGTGGCGTAAACACGAAGATGCCCAGGTGATCGAAATTATTCCGGAGCCCTCCACTACGGCACCTCTTCCTTCCTCTCCTGTCTCAGTCCTTCCTTTATCTCTTCCCATACGGCGCGGTTCAGCTGCCCGCCGATATGTGAGACAGATACTGCGCCATTTCCTTTCCCTAACAACCAATTTCAATTTCCACATTCGCAGTCTCACCTGCCGGTAGTTATTAGAATTTGCTGCAGTTAGGCCTTGTTTTTGTGGGCCCCACAGAGTTTAGGGTGGCGTGGTGGAGTCTTCATAGATCCGACACTTACTCGATAATGCGTCGCATTCTGAGCAGTGAATGCTTGACGCAGTTCCGTTTGCTATACCTGTGTACGTTGTAATAACGCCTTTTACAACATGAGGATCTTATATTACCCTGTGCGACAAAAATGCTTGCAATGTTGAAATAACTGCTACTAAGTTTTTTAGAGAGCTGTTCTTAGCTCCTCAATTTCGCGCCGTTGGCGCCGGTGACGTCCGCAGCGCCAACTTCCAACGTGGTGCTGCGCCAGCATACAGGAGAGGACAAAAGTAAATGGAGCAACGCTACTGCGTGCAAACACTTTTCACTCGTTGCTAATTCAAATTTGGAGCTATGGTATGTGCATAGTGGTAGTTGACGCTCGTGCTTTCTCCAATGAACAGTGTCTAATAGCAAAGGCGTGATTGCAATGAACAGCATGCTCTATTTACTTATATCTGCAGCTGTACGTAGAATCTCAGTCATGAAGCAGTTAAACAATCACTTCCAACAGACAAACCAGTCGCACAAGTGAACGCGTTTGTGATTCCGCTTTAAGCATAGAGTGCTCTGCGTGCGCGTCTGTAATGGGTCTTCCTCCGAAACCCCAGTTGTCAATGTAGAGAACTATGATGAACAGTTATTACTGACAGACGTTTCAGTTACCCGTGATATCCATGCAGTGCAACCTTGCGAGATGGCCGGAAAAAAGAAAAGTACGCCCGACCGGCAAGACGCGAGCACCGCCAGGAAAGCGTCCGTCCATGGCAGCGAGCGGGAGCTTTCCAAGAAGAGCTCCAAGGGGAAGAAGTCGTTGCTTTCGATAGAGCAGATCAATGCAGCGGCGAGGGGAATTTCCGAAGAGAAGCCATTGGCAGAAGAACGGCGCCACGAGGCAACGAACACCAAGGTGGACAAAGTAATGTGTGAGTAAATTTCACTCCTCCCACACTGATATCGTTGGGGAAGGATGTTTCTGACACCAGAACCTCTTACCGCCAACACTGTTTTTTTTTAAAGCAGCAGCAGTTTATAAGGGAGGATGCGGCTTTTAAATCCCCCCAAAAGGAAAAAAAAATATTTTTGGAAATAGTTGTATCCGCTGGTATGTCTAGTTTTTTTTTTGCTGTCCCAAAGCTTCTTTACTGAAATCGATCGGGAAGCACACTAAAAAATTGGCTGGGGTTCAGCGTTGCTTGAAACTAGTCATACGAGCGAATTCTCTGTTAAGCATTGTCTCCGCTGTCTCAAATCAAAGGTCAAGGTCTGGTACCCAGGGGTCGTAGTCATACGATCACGTGGTCATACTAGCACAGCTTGGGCCATACCACCACGCAGTTAACTTAATAATAATAATAATAATAATAATAATAATAATTGGTTTTTGGTGAAAGGAAATGGCGCAGTATCTGTCTCATATATCGTTGGACACCTGAACCGCGCCGTAATGGAAGGGATAAAGAAGGGAGTGAAAGAGGAAAGGAAGAAACAGGGGCCGTAGTAGAGGGCTCCGAAATAATTTCTACCACCTGGGGATCCTTAACGTGCACTGACATCGCACAGCACACGGGCGCCTTAGTGTTTTGCTCCATAAAAACGCAGCTGCTGCGGTCGTGTTTTTAGACTTTGTCTGATCTCTTTTTTACGCTACAAAGCAGTTTCCCGGTAACATTTCGTCCTTGCTTTTTTGTGCAGCGCCAACGGTAACGCAGCATCAAGCGTCGTCGGGCGGTGCCCCTGCCCACTCCCTTCGACGCAAGTCCGCGCATAATATTTCTCCTACCAACTGCAATGCGCCGCTACCGCCGCTCGCGGAGCCCAGCGACGCCATGGCGAACGACCCAGACCGGCTTCCGGCGGTTGGACCGCTGGACGCGCCACAGCAGCATCCGCCACTGCCCACGAGGGGCCGACTGTCCGACGCAACGGCGGCCTCGGGCCTCAAGGGGTCTGCTGGTGCGGAGGAGATGCGCAGGCGGAGCAGCCGTCGCTCCTTCCTGACGTCTGCCAAGGAGACCAGCTGGATTTCCGGAGGCAGAAAAGGCATGTCGGATATGTCCACCGGAACCTACGGGCACCCTGCTGGACGCACCTCGTCCAAGGCTGTGGTGAGTGCAATGCGTGGTCAGTTTTGTTCACTTGCCAGCGAGGGCGGCTTTTGGCAAAGCCCCTCTCTATAGTGTTTCTGCCGCCTAGGTTAAGTACCGCCGTCAACCTCCCCTTCCCCTGCACTATCTTCTCTCCAAAGCTTCCCTCACGCAATCCGCCTTCCGGTCTAGAGCGGAAGACCTGCCGTTTTCTATTTTTGAAACTTGTGGGCACCATCGCCCGACCTGCTAAAGTCGGAAAACAGATTTCGACGCCAGTTCAAAGTGAGTTATTCATATGTGTCTTACTTTTTGTGCAAACATTCTTCCCATTAGACACGGATTTGGCACGAAGAGTTAGCACAATCGGCCCCCACGCTTTACCGCCCTTTTTAGATTTCATCACATTCTTCTTCTGTGATTGAAGGAAGGATGAAACCTTGGAAGACACGGGCTTGTCTACTGGAGGGCTAGCCTCCACGCCCACTGCCGGCGCGTCGAAGAAGGAGGAGGGGAGGGGAAAAAAGATTGAAAGGAGAGGGGAGGTTCGCAGCAACAGCGATCATGTCAGATAACATGTGCTGCCCCCTCAGGCCTATAGGCGGCCAGAGAGGCCGGTGGCCTCCAGGAAGGAGAGGATGTGCCGGAAGGCCTTGGCAGGATGGTGGCCGCCGGGGAACAGAAGGTGGTCCGATGAGCTGCAGGGGAGGCCCAAGGAGGGATAGCCTGCCTCCATGATAGTCCTTGCGGGCACAAAGGCAGGGCATCCACACAGGAGATGCACGGCTGTCTCCTCTGGGTAGTTGCAGTGGGTGCACCCAGGGGAGGCGGAGAGGAAAATGCGCAAGCGGCGGGAGCCGGTGTTGGCGCAGCCTACCCTGAGCCTCAGGAGGAGGCTGTGCTCTTTGCTGTCCAGGCCAACAGATGGAAGAGGGTGTGGAGGATGGCCGTTAGCCACCCTGGGATCAGGGTGATAGAGGAGGAGGTGGCGATCCACTATGCTCCTTGCCATGCCCAGGGGGCAGAAGTTCCTGGAGAGAGGGGTTCCAGGGGATTGTGCCGCTTTGGCCAGGGAGTCTGCATCCTCGTTGCCCAGGACTCCGACATGGGCCGGGACCCAGGTCAGACGGATGCTGGTTCCCCTGGTGCATAATGCGTCAAGCCGCCAAGACAGCCTGCGGGTGATGGGTGGGCCCTTGAAGGGCCTCTGGAGGAGCTGGAGGGCTGCCCTGGAGTCAGTATAGATGGCTGCCTCCTTGATCCCAGGGAGTTCGCTCAAGATGTCAGCAGCCAAGTGAATGGCGGCCAGTTCGGCGGTTGTGGACGAGGTCACAAATGGGAGTCTGGCCTGTCTGCTCACGAGGAGCGATGGGGCAGTGCAGGCTGCAGCCGCAGATGAGCAGTGTCCTGGGAGGACGGAGCCATCCGTGAAAATAGGGACACTGCCAGGGAGTTCGGCCTGGAGAACCGCAGCGACCTCCTGCCGTAGGCCCACAGCAGTAGTGTTCCGCCTCGTCCGGGAACCAGGAAGGGAGAGGTGGACCTCGTAGAAGTGTCCAAGGTCCGGGCGAGGAGAGAGGGGGAAGGTTTTGAGCTGTCCTCCAACAAGGTCTTCGAAGTACTGGGCCACCTGACCCATTTTGGAGTTGGGCCTCGTGAGAAGGCGGTCCAAGAAGGGGCGCCCATCGGGCGCGTTGTGAAGGCGCTCTATGTGGCGGAGGGATGTGCGTCTGGAGAGGAGCTCCATGGGCCATGAACCTGCTTCTGCCAGGGTGGAAGCCACAGGAGAGGAGCGAGGGAGCCCCACGCATAGTCGTATGGCCGCCCGCAGTTTGCGCTCGATGGACAAGTGTTGGGCCACAGTGAGCCGGACGGGAGGTAGAACGTAGGTGAACTACGGGACGGCCATGCCTAGGTAAAGCTGGAGTCCCAGCCAGGGGGACTCAGCTGGAGTCCCAGCTGGAGTCCCAGCCTGGAGTCCCAGCCTGGGCCACGAAGTGGCGCACTGCCGGGCTCCTTGTGAGTCGGACTTCGATGAGCAGACCAAGTTATTTCACTTGGCGGCTCCAGGTGAGGTCACGGCCACTAACGTGGAGGAAGGTGCGGCCAGGGCGGGCACCAACCCTGGTGTTAATGAGCATCTCCTGGGTTTTGGAAGGAGAGATGCTAAAGCCTGCGCGCTCCAGGAAAGCGTCGACAGCATCGATGACCCGCTGCATATTCTTGATGGTGTGGAACCTGTTTCTGCGGGGCCCACGGCACCAGATGGCACTGTCATCCGCGTAGATTGCCACGTGGATGGGTAGCTGGAGGTCCTTAGGCAGGAAGTCGGGCAGGAGGGCCAAGACGGCGTTGAGGAGTAGGGGGCTAAGGACGCTCCCCTGAGGTACACCACGCCAGATGTGCAGCAGAGAGCTGGTGACATTGCCCAAGCGGGCGCACCCCCGGCGTTCAGCGAGGAAGCCCCGCACATACTGGAGGAGGTTGTTGGAGATGCCCATGATGTTGAGAGCCTCCAGTATGGCCTCGTGCCGGATGTTATTGAAGGCGCCTCGTATGTCGAGGAGAGCCAGGCACACTATGTGGCGGTTGAGCTTCGCATCCTCCTCGGTCGACACCAGGTCTGCAATGGAGTCAGCGGTGCAGCGATGGTGAAGGGAGCCTGATTGCTGTTCCGGGAAGTGGCAGGTGATGTTGCCCACCCATGACAGGCGTTCCAGGACCATGGTCTCCATAACCTTTCCAGGGACGGAAGTGAGGGAGACAGGCCGGTAGGAGCTGATGGCCGACGGCGGCGTGCCTGTTTTCAGAACGGGAACGACCAGGGCTGTTCTCCACGCATCGGGGAGGATCCCTGTCCGTCACACCTCGTTAAAGGAGGACAGCAGGCTAGCCAGGTGGTCCTCGCCGAGGTTACGCAGCATCTGGTATGTGATGCCGTCTATGCCCGGGGCTGTGCGTCGCCTGGAGCGGCTGAGTACTGCAGAACGCTCCCGTTGGGTGAAGGGCGCAGTACAGGTAGAGGTTATGTATGCTTCCAGAGGTGAAAGTCCTTGCAGTAGGCCTGGACTGGTGTTGGTGGCCGGAAGTCCCCGCAGGGGAAAAAGGCATCAGCCAGCCGATCCGCCAGCTCCTGGCAAGAGATTCCCAGGGAGACAGCAATGGCCAGGTGGGGCTTGAGTTGGGTCCGAGGAGCAAGGAGAGAGTGGAAGAGCCGCCAAGCCCTGGCTGGGCTGTGGGCAGTCACGAGGGAGGCACAGATGCCCTCCCAGGATTCGTTGCGGCGCCTGTTGTGTTGGCGTCTGCAGGCGGCATCTAGACGGTTGTATGCCGTCCAGTCCTCGGCTCTGTCAGTGCGGAGAGCCTTTCTCTCTGTCTGCCGTGGTTGGGCCCTAAGGTGGAGTAACTTGAGGTCAGGAACGGGTTGGACAGGCGGGACCTCGCAGGTGATGCTGGCTGCTGCCGCGCAACTTGCCACATTGGCCAAGACATCGCCCTGGAGTGGGAGGCTGCCGAGGAGGTTCCGGAAGCGGTCCCAGTGGACCACTCTGTAGATGCGCCCATCCACCCTTCTACCAGGCTTGGCGCTGAG